>NW_028283763.1:0-272994 GCF_059441095.1 Idiotropiscis lumnitzeri | reverse complement strand
TAAAGGCTTCATCTGATTGCCTTAAAATTCTGTCTGTAGCATCTGAAGACCTGGGACAAACACTGGGGCTAAAATTTTTTGTTTCCGAAATACTATATGACAGGGGCGGGGCTTCAAAGTTTTCACTTAAGATTTCCTTCGCCGCAATGGACAAAATGCTTAATAACTCTCCTGCACATGCTGCTAAAAATCCAAAACTTCACATGTACATAAAGAGTCTGTACCTGAAGACATCTATATGTTTATATTCAGTTATACACCTTGCGCCAATCAATATCATTTTTTACATTTTGACGTACTGCACGGTGCCCTTTTAACGAATCTGATTGAAAATTGTCTAGAAAAGACTCAAGACATTGATCTTACTCTATCCCTATTTTTGTGACTTTCCTTCGAAGGGCGTGGCTATTATGGTGCCGCAGAGTCTGATTATTCTCCGTGGCAACAAAAGTTCCTGCAAAATGATTCAGATGATCCATCTTCTCGAAATTTTTCACATTTGAGGATATTCAGGCCCTGAAGACGGCTGCCAACTTATTTTTGATCGCAGTGGTAGCGCCACCAACTGGTTAAAACAAATACAAATTATTTTCGTTGATGTTTTTCTCCGGGCAGGTTAACAAAATCTACCTTATATTTGCTCGGATGAGTGTTTAGGCCTTGAGCATGTCACAATACAAAAGTCTTTCGCCTTCTTCAGAGTGTCACATGATGGTGTCTTGTGACCCGTCTTTATCAGCTGATGTTCCATGAGGGCGTGACTTACCTGTCACAAGAATGAAGGCAAGTCACGCCCCCCGCTGTCCGTTCACTCCGCCAAGATGCTGGTCCAGGTGGTAGAGAGGATGAAGGCTCCCTTGTCTCTGTTCATGGTTTTTATGCCTCGCTTGCAGATCTCAATGGCCTCTCTGATCCAGCGCTGTTGTTTGTTCTCTTCTGTGCGGATGACCCTGCCCTTCTCCCGGTCCATGATGTGGTTTTCCCTTTTGCAGTGGTCAGTGATTGCTGATTTGTAATGTTCATGTTGTGCTTGTTCTTTTACTGCTCTGATTTTTTTCATTTTTTTGACAGGTAAGCCACACCCTCATGGAACATCAGCTCAAGACACCATCATGCGACACTCTGAAGAAGGCGAAAGACTCGCCGAAACATGTCAGGTAAAAAATTATCCTAAAACATAATTGTCTGCTTTTAATGAATCAGTCAAATATCAATAATAAGAAGACAAAATGAACCTAATACAAATAAATGAATGCTTAATAACTCCCCTGCACATGCTCCTAAAAATCCAAACCTTCACCTGTAAATAAAACGTCCCGACCTGAAGACATCTTAATGTTATTATTTTGTTATACACACAGTGCCGCCAAGTGGAATCAAAAAATTTTTTTATTTTAATTTTCACGCACTGCACGGTGCCCTTTTGACGAATCCGACTGAAAATTAGTCAGAAAAGACTCTAGACAATGATCTTACTCTCTGCCGAATTTTGTGACATTTTGGCAAAAGGCGTGGCTATTACGGTGCTGAAAAGTCCGATTGTACTCTGTGGCAACAAAAGCTCCAGCAACATGAGTCAGATGATCCTATCTTCTCGAAGTTGCACACATTTGAGGATACTTAAGCCCTGAAGACATCTACCAACTTATTTTTCATCGTAGTAGTAGCGCCACCAACTGCTAATAGCTAATACAAGTTATTTTCTTGGATGTTTTTCTCCGTGCAACTCAACAAGGTCGCCCTCGTATATGCTCGGATGACTGTTTCGGGCCATGAGGACGTCATAATACGAAATTTGTCCTTTTTCATGAAAAGTTGTGGGAGTGGCATTGCACTGTTCGGCAATAAAACAACGCTGATTATGAGGTTCTAAATATGAACAACAACTCGTGAAACTTTACACACACATCAGGCCGAGCAAATTTGTCAATATTTTATACGTTAGTTGTGCAGCTTTTTTTAAATGGCTCACCATGGCCCTCGAGAAATGTTCAAAAAAGCAGCCCTGGTTGAGTGTTTCACCTCGCTTTTTGTAAATTTTATGGAGTACAGTGAACCCTCGGTTATCGCGGTTAATGGGGACCGAGACCATCCGCGAAAACTGAAAATCCGCGAAGTAGCGGCGCACCTTCAAAAATGCTTTAAAAAAATATACAATATATATAATAAATATATAAATATATATATATATATATATATATATATATATATATATATATATATATATATACGGGGGGAGAGAGAGAGAGAGAGAGTGAAATTCATGTTATAACAAAAAAAACAAATTATTATTAAAACTTATTATTTTTTTATTCCCCAACCATTCTTTTTGTATTTATTTAATTACTCCGACTTTTACCTGCTGGTACGCCGTCCGGTGTGCCCTGTGAAATGAAAGGTGGCATTCTTTATTTATTTATTACATTTATTCATTCATAACTGACAGCCTCGCGCTCCGCTCGTGCCCGGGCAGAAGAGGTGCTCCAATTCGGCTTAACTGTGACACACGCCCGCCCTCCTCCCCCGGAGCTTCCATTCGGTTAAACTTAGGGGCCGCTTGGCACCGCCCGTGCCCGGGGAAGGTGCTCCTCTTCGGCTTACTGTGACGCGAGCATGCCCTCCTCCTCCGGAGCTTCCATTCGGTTAAACTTAGGGGCCGCCTGGAACCGCCCGTGCCCGGGGAAGGTGCTCCTCTTCGACTTACTGTGACGCGAGCATGCCCTCCTCCTCCGGAGCTTCCATTCGGTTAAACTCAGGGGCCGCTTGGAACCGCCCGTGCCCGGGGAAGGTGCTCCTCTACGGCTTAACTGCCACGCACGCCGGCCGGAGCTCTGGTACGGTCCGAACCGCGCGAAACGTCGCCACCGATCGTGTCCGGGGGAACGTGCTCTTCTTCGTCCACTCTCCTCTTCGCCCACGCTCTTCTTCGGCGCCCGCCGGCCGTCTAACCGCTCCAGCGCCCCGTCGTGCCGCTCGGCGAAACTACAATGCCCCCGAATATTTTTTAGACCCGCGAAGCACTGAACCCGCGAAAGGTGAACCTCGAAGTAGCGAGGGTTCACTGTATGTATAAGACCAAGACCTACAAAAAAGTCTCTTGGAGCAATGAGCTAGGTTTTACAGGAAGTCGGCCATTTTGAATTTACTTAAAAGGGGGCGGGTCTCCACAATGGACTTTGTGTAGAAATTATTATTGGGGCCCGAGCAGCGACCGCGGCGAGGTCCCTATTGTTTTTGTAGAAATTATTATTACTTTTATTATTATTATTATTATTATTATTATTAGGGCCTGAGCAGCGACCGCTGCGAAGTCCCTATTGTTTTTGTAGAAATTATTATTATTATTATTTTTCCGATTGTTCGATCGCATTTTTGACCCCCGAAACATGCACAAAAACTCACCAAACTTGGCAGTCTCATCGGGCATGGCGAAAAATTTGATATTTTTTAACGTCTAATATGAACAGGAAGTGAGTTATGAATTTTTGAAAGTCCGACTTTTGCCCTTTTTTGCATGTTTACAGGGGTCATTCTTTTGCACCTTGATCCTAAAGGCTTCATCTGATTGCCTTAAAGTTCTGTCTGGAGCATCTGAAGACCTGGCACAAACACTGGGGCTAAAATTTTTTGTTTCCGAAATACTATATGACGGGGGCGGGGCATCAAAGTTTTCACTTAAGATTTCCTTCGCCGCAATGGACAAAATGATTAATAACTCTCCTGCACATGCTGCTAAAAATCCAAAACTTCTTATTCCATTCTTATTTATTCATCTAATTTATATATTTGTCTGTATTATTGTTGTATTGCACTGGAGAGGGGAGCCCTCTAATCTCGTTGCACACTTGTGTACAATGACAATAAAGGGATTTCTATTTCTATTCTATTCATGTACATAAAGAGTCTGTACCTGAAGACATCTATATGTTTATATTCAGTTATACACCTTGCGCCAATCAATATCATTTTTTACATTTTGACGTACTGCACGGTGCCCTTTTAACGAATCTGATTGAAAATTGGCTAGAAAAGACTCAAGACATTGATCTTACTCTATCCCTATTTTTGTGACTTTCCTTCGAAGGGCGTGGCTATTACGGTGCCGCAGAGTCTGATTATTCTCCGTGGCAACAAAAGTTCCTGCAAAATGATTCAGATGATCCATCTTCTCGAAATTTTTCACATTTGAGGATATTCAGGCCCTGAAGACGGCTGCCAACTTATTTTTGATCGCAGTGGTAGCGCCACCAACTGGTTAAAACAAATACAAATTATTTTCGTTGATTTTTTTCTCCGGGCAGGTTAACAAAATCTACCTTACATTTGCTCGGATGAGTGTTTAGGCCTTGAGGATGTCACAATACGAAAGTCTTTTGCCTTCTTCAGAGTGTCACATGATGGTGTCTTGTGGCCCGTCTTTATCAGCTGATGTTCCATGAGGGCGTGACTTACCTGTCACAAGAACGAAGGCAAGTCACGCCCCCCGCTGTCCGTTCACTCCGCCAAAATGCTGCTCCAGGTGGTAGAGAGGATGAAGGCTCCCTTGTCTCTGTTCATGGTTTTTATGCCTCGCTTGCAGATCTCAATGGCCTCTCTGATCCAGCGCTGTTGTTTGTTCTCTTCGGTGCGGATGACCCTGCCCTTCTCCCGGTCCATGATGTGGTTTTCCCTTTTGCAGTGGTCAGTGATTGCTGATTTGTAATGTTCATGTTGTGCTTGTTCTTTTACTGCTCTGATTTTTCATTTTTTTGACAGGTAAGTCACACCCTCATGGAACATCAGCTGATAAAGACGGGTCTCAAGACACCATCATGCGACACTCTGAAGAAGGCGAAAGACTCGCCGAAACATGTCAGGTAAAAAATTAACCTAAAACATAATTGTCTGCTTTTAATGAATCAGTCAAATATCAATAATAAGAAGACAAAATGAACCTAATACAAATAAATGAATGCTTAATAACTCCCCTGCACATGCTCCTAAAAATCCAAACCTTCACCTGTAAATAAAACGTCCCGACCTGAAGACATCTTAATGCTATTATTTTGTTATACACACAGTGCCGCCAAGTGGAATCAAAAATTTGTTTTTATTTTAATTTTCACGTACTGCACGGTGCCCTTTTGACGAATCCGACTGAAAATTAGTCAGAAAAGACTCAAGACAATGATCTTACTCTCTGCCGAATTTTGTGACGTTTTGGCAAAAGGCGTGGCTATTAAGGTGCTGAAAAGTCCGATTGTACTTTGTGGCAACAAAAGCTCCGGCAACATGACTCAGATGATCCTATCTTCTCGAAGTTGTACACATTTGAGGATACTTCAGCCCTGAAGACATCTACCAACTTATTTTACATCGTAGTAGTAGCGCCACCAACTGGTAAAAGCTAATACAAGTTATTTTCTTGGATGTTTTTCTCCGTGCAACTCAACAAGGTCGCCCTCATATATGCTCGGATGACTGTTTCGGCCATGAGGATGTCACAATACGAAATTCGTGATTTTTCGTGAAAAGTTGTGGGAGTGGCATTGCACTGTTCGGCAATAAAACAAAGCTGATTATGAGGTTCTAAATATGAACGACAACTCGTAAAACTTTACACACACATCAGGCCGAGCAAATTTATCAATATTTTATAAGTTAGTTGTGCAGCTTTTTTGAAATGGCTCGCCATGGCCCTCGAGAAATGTTAAAAAAAAGCAGCTCTGGTTGAGTGTTTCACCTCGCTTTTTGTAAATTTTATGGAGTACAGTGAACCCTCGGTTATCGCGGTTAATGGGGACCGAGACCACCCGCGAAAACTGAAAATCCGCGAAGTAGCGGCGCACCTTCAAAAATGCTTAAAAAAAATATACAATATATATAATAAATATATATATATATATATATATATATATATATATATATATACAGGGAGAGAGAGAGTGAAATTCATGTTATAACAAAAAAACCAAATTATTATTAAAACGTATTATTTTTTTATTCCCCAGCCATTCTTTTTGTATTTATTTAATTACTCCGACTTTTACCTGCTGGTACGCCGTCCGGTGTGCCCTGTGAAATGAAAGGTGGCATTCTTTATTTATTTATTCATTTATTCATTCATAACTGACAGCCTCGCGCTCCGCTCGTGCCCGGGCAGAAGAGGTGCTCCAATTTGGCTTAACTGTGACACACGCCCGTCCTCCTCCCCCGGAGCTTCCATTCGGTTAAACTTAGGGGCCGCTTGGCACCGCCCGTGCCCGGGGAAGGTGCTCCTCTTCGGCTTACTGTGACGCGAGCATGCCCTCCTCCTCCGGAGCTTCCATTCGGTTAAACTTAGGGGCCGCTTGGAACCGCCCGTGCCCGGGGAAGGTGCTCCTCTTCGGCTTACTGTGACGCGAGCATGCCCTCCTCCTCCGGAGCTTCCATTCGGTTAAACTTAGGGGCCGCTTGGAACCGCCCGTGCCCGGGGAAGGTGCTCCTCTTCGGCTTACTGTGACGCGAGCATGCCCTCCTCCTCCGGAGCTTCCATTCGGTTAAACTTAGGGGCCGCTTGGCACCGCCCGTGCCCGGGGAAGGTGCTCCTCTACGGCTTAACTGCCACGCACGCTGGCCGGAGCTCTGGTACGGTCCGAACCGCGCGAAACGTCGCCACCGATCGTGTCCGGGGGAACGTGCTCTTCTTCGTCCACTCTCCTCTTCGCCCACGCTCTTCTTCGGCGCACGCCGGCCGTCTAACCGCTCCAGCGCCCCGTCGTGCCGCTCGGCGAAACTACAATGCCCCCGAATATTTTTTAGACCCGCGAAGCACTGAACCCGCGAAAGGTGAACCGCGAAGTAGCGAGGGTTCACTGTATGTATAAGACCAAGACCTACAAAAAAGTCTCTTGGAGCAATGAGCTAGGTTTTACAGGAAGTCGGCCATTTTGAATTTACTTAAAAGGGGGCGGGTCACCACAATGGACTTTGTGTAGAAATTATTATTGGGGCCCGAGCAGCGACCGCGGCGAGGTCCCTATTGTTTTTGTAGAAAATATTATTACTTTTATTATAATTATTATTATTATTATTAGGGCCTGAGCAGCGATCGCTGCGAAGTCCCTATTGTTTTTGTAGAAATTATTATTATTATTATTTTTCCGATTGTTCGATCGCATTTTTGACCCCCGAAACATGCACAAAAACTCACCAAAGTTGGCAGTCTCATCGGGCATGGCGAAAAATTTGATATTTTAATGTCTAATATGAACAAGAAGTGAGTTATGAATTTTTGAAAGTCCGACTTTTGCCCTTTTTTGCATGTTTACAGGGGTCATTCTTTTGCACCCTGATCCTAAAGGCTTCATCTGATTGCCTTAAAATTCTGTCTGTAGCTTCTGAAGACCTGGGACAAACACTGGGGCTAAAATTTTTTGTTTCCGAAATACTATATGACGGGGGCGGGGCATCAAAGTTTTCACTTAAGATTTGCTTCGCCGCAATGGACAAAATGCTTAATAACTCTCCTGCACATGCTGCTAAAAATCCAAAACTTCACATGTACATAAAGAGTCTGTACCTGAAGACATCTATATGTTTATATTCAGTTATACACCTTGCGCCAATCAATATCATTTTTTACATTTTGACGTACTGCACGGTGCCCTTTTAACGAATCTGATTGAAAATTGGCTAGAAAAGACTCAAGACATTGATCTTACTCTATCCCTATTTTTGTGACTTTCCTTCGAAGGGCGTGGCTATTACGGTGCCGCAGAGTCTGATTATTCTCCGTGGCAACAAAAGTTCCTGCAAAATGATTCAGATGATCCATCTTCTCGAAATTTTTCACATTTGAGGATATTCAGGCCCTGAAGACGGCTGCCAACTTATTTTTGATCGCAGTGGTAGCGCCACCAACTGGTTAAAACAAATACAAATTATTTTCGTTGATTTTTTTCTCCGGGCAGGTTAACAAAATCTACCTTACATTTGCTCGGATGAGTGTTTAGGCCTTGAGGATGTCACAATACGAAAGTCTTTCGCCTTCTTCAGAGTGTCACATGATGGTGTCTTGTGGCCCGTCTTTATCAGCTGATGTTCCATGAGGGCGTGACTTACCTGTCACAAGAATGAAGGCAAGTCACGCCCCCCGCTGTCCGTTCACTCCGCCAAAATGCTGCTCCAGGTGGTAGAGAGGATGAAGGCTCCCTTGTCTCTGTTCATGGTTTTTATGCCTCGCTTGCAGATCTCAATGGCCTCTCTGATCCAGCGCTGTTGTTTATTCTCTTCGGTGCGGATGACCCTGCCCTTCTCCCGGTCCATGATGTGGTTTTCCCTTTTGCAGCGGTCAGTGATTGCTGATTTGTAATGTTCATGTTGTGCTTGTTCTTTTACTGCTCTGATTTTTTCATTTTTTTGACAGGTAAGTCACACCCTCATGGAACATCAGCTGATAAAGACGGGTCTCAAGACACCATCATGCGACACTCTGAAGAAGGCAAAAGACTCGCCGAAACATGTCAGGTAAAAAATTAACCTAAAACATAATTGTCTGCTTTTAATGAATCAGTCAAATATCAATAATAAGAAGACAAAATGAACCTAATACAAATAAATGAATGCTTAATAACTCCCCTGCACATGCTCCTAAAAATCCAAACCTTCACCTGTAAATAAAACGTCCCGACCTGAAGACATCTTAATGTTATTATTTTGTTATACACACAGCGCCGCCAAGTGGAATCAAAAATTTGTTTTTATTTTAATTTTCACGTACTGCACGGTGCCCTTTTGACGAATCCGACTGAAAATTAGTCAGAAAAGACTCAAGACAATGATCTTACTCTCTGCCGAATTTTGTGACGTTTTGGCAAAAGGCGTGGCTATTACGGTGCTGAAAAGTCCGATTGTACTCTGTGGCAACAAAAGCTCCGGCAACATGACTCAGATGATCCTATCTTCTCGAAGTTGTACACATTTGAGGATACTTCAGCCCTGAAGACATCTACCGACTTATTTTTCATCGTAGTAGTAGCGCCACCAACTGGTAAAAGCTAATACAAGTTATTTTCTTGGATGTTTTTCTCCGTGCAACTCAACAAGGTCGCCCTCATATATGCTCGGATGACTGTTTCGGCCATGAGGATGTCACAATACGAAATTAGTCCTTTTTCGTGAAAAGTTGTGGGAGTGGCATTGCACTGTTCGGCAATAAAACAACGCTGATTATGAGGTTCTAAATATGAACGACAACTCGTGAAACTTTACACACACATCAGGCCGAGCAAATTTATCAATATTTTATACGTTAGTTGTGCAGCTTTTTTTAAATGGCTCGCCATGGCCCTTGAGAAATGTTCAAAAAAGCAGCCCTGATTGAGTGTTTCACCTCGCTTTTTGTAAATTTTATGGAGTACAGTGAACCCTCGGTTATCGCGGTTAATGGGGACCGAGACCACCCGCGAAAACTGAAAATCCGCGAAGTAGCGGCGCACCTTCAAAAATGCTTAAAAAAAATATACAATATATATAATAAATATATATATATATATATATATATATATATATATATATATATATATACGGGGAGAGAGAGAGTGAAATTCATTTTATAACAAAAAAACCAAATTATTATTAAAACGTATTATTTTTTTATTCCCCAGCCATTCTTTTTGTATTTATTTAATTACTCCGACTTTTACCTGCTGGTACGCCGTCCGGTGTGCCCTGTGAAATGAAAGGTGGCATTCTTTATTTATTTATTCATTTATTCATTCATAACTGACAGCCTCGCGCTCCGCTCGTGCCCGGGCGGAAGAGGTGCTCCAATTCGGCTTAACTGTGACACACGCCCGCCCTCCTCCCCCGGAACTTCCATTCGGTTAAACTTAGGGGCCGCTTGGCACCGCCCGTGCCCGGGGAAGGTGCTCCTCTTCGGCTTACTGTGACGCGAGCATGCCCTCCTCCTCCGGAGCTTCCATTCAGTTAAACTTAGGGGCCGCTTGGAACCGCCCGTGCCCGGGGAAGGTGCTCCTCTTCGGCTTACTGTGACACGAGCATGCCCTCCTCCTCCGGAGCTTCCATTCGGTTAAACTTAGGGGCCGCTTGGCACCGCCCGTGCCCGGGGAAGGTGCTCCTCTACGGCTTAACTGCCACGCACGCCGGCCGGAGCTCTGGTACGGTCCGAACCGCGCGAAACGTCGCCACCGATCGTGTCAGGGAGAACGTGCTCTTCTTCGTCCACTCTCCTCTTCGCCCACGCTCTTCTTCGGCGCACGCCGGCCGTCTAACCGCTCCAGCGCCCCGTCGTGCCGCTCGGCGAAACTACAATGCCCCCGAATATTTTTTAGACCCGCGAAGCACTGAACCCGCGAAAGGTGAACCGCGAAGTAGCGAGGGTTCACTGTATGTATAAGACCAAGACCTACAAAAAAGTCTCTTGGAGCAATGAGCTAGGTTTTACAGGAAGTCGGCCATTTTGAATTTACTTAAAAGGGGGCGGGTCACCACAATGGACTTTGTGTAGAAATTATTATTGGGGCCCGAGCAGCGACGGCGGCGAGGTCCCTATTGTTTTTGTAGAAATTATTATTAGGGCCTGAGCAGCGACCGCTACGAGGTCCCCATTGTTTTTGTGGAAATTATTATTATTTTTATTATTATTATTATTAGGGCCCGAGCAGTGACCGCTGCGAGGTCCCTATTGTTTTTCTAGAAATTGTTATTAGGGCCCGAGCTGCGACGGCTGCGAGGTCCCTATTGTTTTTGTAGAAAATATTATTACTTTTATTATTATTAATATTATTATTATTATTATTAGGGCCTGAGCAGCGACCGCTGCGAAGTCCCTATTGTTTTTGTAGAAATTATTATTATTATTATTTTTCCGATTGTTCGATCGCATTTTTGACCCCCGAAACATGCACAAAAACTCACCAAACTTGGCAGTCTCATCGGGCATGGCGAAAAATTTGATATTTTAACGTCTAATATGAACAGGAAGTGAGTTATGAATTTTTGAAAGTCCGACTTTTGCCCTTTTTTGCATGTTTACAGGGGTCATTCTTTTGCACCCTGATCCTAAAGGCTTCATCTGATTGCCTTAAAATTCTGTCTGTAGCATCTGAAGACCTGGGACAAACACTGGGGCTAAATTTTTTTGTTTCCGAAATACTATATGACGGGGGCGGGGCTTCAAAGTTTTCACTTAAGATTTCCTTCGCCGCAATGGACAAAATGCTTAATAACTCTCCTGCACATGCTGCTAAAAATCCAAAACTTCACATGTACATAAAAAGTCTGTACCTGAAGACATCTATATGTTTATATTCAGTTATACACCTTGCGCCAATCAATATCATTTTTTACATTTTGACGTACTGCACGGTGCCCTTTTAACGAATCTGATTGAAAATTGGCTAGAAAAGACTCAAGACATTGATCTTACTCTATCCCTATTTTTGTGACTTTCCTTCGAAGGGCGTGGCTATTACGGTGCCGCAGAGTCTGATTATTCTCCGTGGCAACAAAAGTTCCTGCAAAATGATTCAGATGATCCATCTTCTCGAAATTTTTCACATTTGAGGATATTCAGGCCCTGAAGACGGCTGCCAACTTATTTTTGATCGCAGTGGTAGCGCCACCAACTGGTTAAAACAAATACAAATTATTTTCGTTGATGTTTTTCTCCGGGCAGGTGAACAAAATCTACCTTATATTTGCTCGGATGAGTGTTTAGGCCTTGAGCATGTCACAATACGAAAGTCTTTCGCCTTCTTCAGAGTGTCACATGATGCTGTCTTGTGACCCGTCTTTATCAGCTGATGTTCCATGAGGGCGTGACTTACCTGTCACAAGAATGAAGGCAAGTCACGCCCCCCGCTGTCCGTTCACTCCGCCAAGATGCTGGTCCAGGTGGTAGAGAGGATGAAGGCTCCCTTGTCTTTGTTCATGGTTTTTATGCCTCGCTTGCAGATCTCAATGGCCTCTCTGATCCAGCGCTGTTGTTTGTTCTCTTCTGTGCGGATGACCCTGCCCTTCTCCCGGTCCATGATGTGGTTTTCCCTTTTGCAGTGGTCAGTGATTGCTGATTTGTAATGTTCATGTTGTGCTTGTTCTTTTACTGCTTTGATTTTTTTCATTTTTTTGACAGGTAAGTCACACCCTCATGGAACATCAGCTCAAGACACCATCATGCGACACTCTGAAGAAGGCGAAAGACTCGCCGAAACATGTCAGGTAAAAAATTAACCTAAAACATAATTGTCTGCTTTTAATGAATCAGTCAAATATCAATAATAAGAAGACAAAATGAACCTAATACAAATAAATGAATGCTTAATAACTCCCCTGCACATGCTCCTAAAAATCCAAACCTTCACCTGTAAATAAAACGTCCCGACCTGAAGACATCGTAATGTTATTATTTTGTTATACACACAGTGCCGCCAAGTGGAATCAAAAATTTGTTTTTATTTTAATTTTCACGTACTGCACGGTGCCCTTTTGACGAATCCGACTGAAAATGAGTCAGAAAAGACTCAAGACAATGATCTTACTCTCTGCCGAATTTTGTGGCGTTTTGGCAAAAGGCGTGGCTATTAAGGTGCTGAAAAGTCCGATTGTACTCTGTGGCAACAAAAGCTCCGGCAACATGACTCAGATGATCTTATCTTCTCGAAGTTGTACACATTTGAGGATACTTCAGCCCTGAAGACATCTACCAACTTATTTTACATCGTAGTAGTAGCGCCACCAACTGGTAAAAGCTAATACAAGTTATTTTCTTGTATGTTTTTCTCCGTGCAACTCAACAAGGTCGCCCTCATATATGCTCGGATGACTGTTTCGGCCATGAGGATGTCACAATACGAAATTCGTCCTTTTTCGTGAAAAGTTGTGGGAGTGGCATTGCACTGTTCGGCAATAAAACAAAGCTGATTATGAGGTTCTAAATATGAACGACAACTCGTAAAACTTTACACACACATCAGGCCGAGCAAATTTATCAATATTTTATACGTTAGTTGTGCAGCTTTTTTGAAATGGCTCGCCATGGCCCTCGAGAAATGTTAAAAAAAGCAGCTCTGGTTGAGTGTTTCACCTCGCTTTTTGTAAATTTTATGGAGTACAGTGAACCCTCGGTTATCGCGGTTAATGGGGACCGAGACCACCCGCGAAAACTGAAAATCCGCGAAGTAGCGGCGCACCTTCAAAAATGCTTAAAAAAAATATACAATATATATAATAAATATATATATATATATATATATATATATATATATATATATATATACGGGGAGAGAGAGAGTGAAATTCATGTTATAACAAAAAAACCAAATTATTATTAAAACGTATTATTTTTTTATTCCCCAGCCATTCTTTTAGTATTTATTTAATTACTCCGACTTTTACCTGCTGGTACGCCGTCCGGTGTGCCCTGTGAAATGAAAGGTGGCATTCTTTATTTATTTATTCATTTATTCATTCATAACTGACAGCCTCGCGCTCCGCTCGTGCCCGGGCAGAAGAGGTGCTCCAATTTGGCTTAACTGTGACACACGCCCGCCCTCCTCCCCCGGAGCTTCCATTCGGTTAAACTTAGGGGCCGCTTGGCACCGCCCGTGCCCGGGGAAGGTGCTCCTCTTCGGCTTACTGTGACGCGAGCATGCCCTCCTCCTCCGGAGCTTCCATTCGGTTAAACTTAGGGGCCGCTTGGAACCGCCCGTGCCCGGGGAAGGTGCTCCTCTACAGCTTAACTGCCACGCACGCCGGCCGGAGCTCTGGTACGGTCCGAACCGCGCGAAACGTCGCCACCGATCGTGTCCGAGGGAACGTGCTCTTCTTCGTCCACTCTCCTCTTCGCCCACGCTCTTCTTCGGCGCACGGCGGCCGTCTAACCGCTCCAGCGCCCCGTCGTGCCGCTCGGCGAAACTACAATGCCCCCGAATATTTTTTAGACCCGCGAAGCACTGAACCCGCGAAAGGTGAACCGCGAAGTAGCGAGGGTTCACTGTATGTATAAGACCAAGACCTACAAAAAAGTCTCTTGGAGCAATGAGCTAGGTTTTACAGGAAGTCGGCCATTTTGAATTTACTTAAAAGGGGGCGGGTCACCACAATGGACTTTGTGTAGAAATTATTATTGGGGCCCGAGCACCGACCGCGGCGAGGTCCCTATTGTTTTTGTAGAAAACATTATTACTTTTATTATTATTATTATTATTATTATTAGGGCCTGAGCAGCGACCGCTGCGAAGTCCCTATTGTTTTTGTAGAAATTATTATTATTTTATTTTTCCGATTGTTCGATCGCATTTTTGACCCCCGAAACATGCACAAAAACTCACCAAACTTGGCAGTCTCATCGGGCATGGCGAAAAATTTGATATTTTAACGTCTAATATGAACAGGAAGTGAGTTATGAATTTTTGAAAGTCCGACTTTTGCCCTTTTTTGCATGTTTACAGGGGTCATTCTTTTGCACCCTGATCCTAAAGGCTTCATCTGATTGCCTTAAAATTCTGTCTGTAGCATCTGAAGACCTGGGACAAACACTGGGGCTAAAATTTTTTGTTTCCGAAATACTATATGACGGGGGCGGGGCTTCAAAGTTTTCACTTAAGATTTCCTTCGCCGCAATGGACAAAATGCTTAATAACTCTCCTGCACATGCTGCTAAAAATCCAAAACTTCACATGTACATAAAGAGTCTGTACCTGAAGACATCTATATGTTTATATTCAGTTATACACCTTGCGCCAATCAATATCATTTTTTACATTTTGACGTACTGCATGGTGCCCTTTTAACGAATCCGATTGAAAATTGGCTAGAAAAGACTCAAGACATTGATCTTACTCTATCCCTATTTTTATGACTTTCCTTCAAAGGGCGTGGCTATTACGGTGCCGCAGAGTCTGATTATTCTCCGTGGCAACAAAAGTTCCTGCAAAATGATTCAGATGATCCCATCTTCTGGAAATCTTTCACATTTGAGGATATTCAGGCCCTGAAGACGGCTGCCAACTTATTTTTGATCGCAGTGGTAGCGCCACCAACTGGTTAAAACAAATACAAATTATTTTCGTTGATGTTTTTCTCCGGGCAGGTGAACAAAATCTACCTTATATTTGCTCGGATGAGTGTTTAGGCCTTGAGCATGTCACAATACAAAAGTCTTTCGCCTTCTTCAGAGTGTCACATGATGCTGTCTTGTGACCCGTCTTTATCAGCTGATGTTCCATGAGGGCGTGACTTACCTGTCACAAGAATGAAGGCAAGTCACGCCCCCCGCTGTCCGTTCACTCCGCCAAGATGCTGGTCCAGGTGGTAGAGAGGATGAAGGCTCCCTTGTCTCTGTTCATGGTTTTTATGCCTCGCTTGCAGATCTCAATGGCCTCTCTGATCCAGCGCTGTTGTTTGTTCTCTTCTGTGCGGATGACCCTGCCCTTCTCCCGGTCCATGATGTGGTTTTCCCTTTTGCAGTGGTCAGTGATTGCTGATTTGTAATGTTCATGTTGTGCTTGTTCTTTTACTGCTCTGATTTTTTCATTTTTTTGACAGGTAAGTCACACCCTCATGGAACATCAGCTGATAAAGACGGGTCTCAAGACACCATCATGCGACACTCTGAAGAAGGCGAAAGACTCGCCGAAACATGTCAGGTAAAAAATTAACCTAAAACATAATTGTCTGCTTTTAATGAATCAGTCAAATATCAATAATAAGAAGACAAAATGAACCTAATACAAATAAATGAATGCTTAATAACTCCCCTGCACATGCTCCTAAAAATCCAAACCTTCACCTGTAAATAAAACGTCCCGACCTGAAGACATCTTAATGTTATTATTTTGTTATACACACAGTGCCGCCAAGTGGAATAAAAAATTTTTTTTTATTTTAATTTTCACGTACTGCACGGTGCCCTTTTGACGAATCCGACTGAAAATTAGTCAGAAAAGACTCAAGACAATGATCTTACTCTCTGCCGAATTTTGTGACGTTTTGGCAAAAGGCGTGGCTATTAAGGTGCTGAAAAGTCCGATTGTACTCTGTGGCAACAAAAGCTCCGGCAACATGACTCAGATGATCCTATCTTCTCGAAGTTGTACACATTTGAGGATACTTCAGCCCTGAAGACATCTACCAACTTATTTTACATTGTAGTAGTAGCGCCACCAACTGGTAAAAGCTAATACAAGTTATTTTCTTGGATGTTTTTCTCCGTGCAACTCAACAAGGTCGCCCTCATATATGCTCGGATGACTGTTTCGGCCATGAGGATGTCACAATACGAAATTTGTGATTTTTCGTGAAAAGTTGTGGGAGTGGCATTGCACTGTTCGGCAATAAAACAAAGCTGAATATGAGGTTCTAAATATGAACGACAACTCGTAAAACTTTACACACACATCAGGCCGAGCAAATTTATCAATATTTTATACGTTAGTTGTGCAGCTTTTTTGAAATGGCTCGCCATGGCCCTCGAGAAATGTTAAAAAAAAGCAGCTCTGGTTGAGTGTTTCACCTCGCTTTTTGTAAATTTTATGGAGTACAGTGAACCCTCGGTTATCGCGGTTAATGGGGACCGAGACCACCCGCGAAAACTGAAAATCCGCGAAGTAGCGGCGCACCTTCAAAAATGCTTAAAAAAAATATACAATATATACAATAAATATATAAATATATATATATATATATATATATATATATATATATATACGGGGAGAGAGAGAGTGAAATTCATGTTATAACAAAAAAAACAAATTATTATTAAAACGTATTATTTTTTTATTCCCCAGCCATTCTTTTTGTATTTATTTAATTACTCCGACTTTTACCTGCTGGTACGCCGTCCGGTGTGCCCTGTGAAATGAAAGGTGGCATTCTTTATTTATTTATTCATTTATTCATTCATAACTGACAGCCTCGCGCTCCGCTCGTGCCCGGGCAGAAGAGGTGCTCCAATTTGGCTTAACTGTGACACACGCCCGTCCTCCTCCCCCGGAGATTCCATTCGGTTAAACTTAGGGGCCGCTTGGCACCGCCCGTGCCCGGGGAAGGTGCTCCTCTTCGGCTTACTGTGACGCGAGCATGCCCTCCTCCTCCGGAGCTTCCATTCGGTTAAACTTAGGGGCCGCTTGGAACCGCCCGTGCCCGGGGACGGTGCTCCTCTTCGGCTTACTGTGACGCGAGCATGCCCTCCTCCTCCGGAGCTTCCATTCGGTTAAACTTAGGGGCCGCTTGGCACCGCCCGTGCCCGGGGAAGGTGCTCCTCTACGGCTTAACTGCCACGCACGCTGGCCGGAGCTCTGGTACGGTCCGAACCGCGCGAAACGTCGCCACCGATCGTGTCCGGGGGAACGTGCTCTTCTTCGTCCACTCTCCTCTTCGCCCACGCTCTTCTTCGGCGCACGCCGGCCGTCTAACCGCTCCAGCGCCCCGTCGTGCCGCTCGGCGAAACTACAATGCCCCCGAATATTTTTTAGACCCGCGAAGCACTGAACCCGCGAAAGGTGAACCGCGAAGTAGCGAGGGTTCACTGTATGTATAAGACCAAGACCTACAAAAAAGTCTCTTGGAGCAATGAGCTAGGTTTTACAGGAAGTCGGCCATTTTGAATTTACTTAAAAGGGGGCGGGTCACCACAATGGACTTTGTGTAGAAATTATTATTGGGGCCCGAGCAGCGACCGCGGCGAGGTCCCTATTGTTTTTGTAGAAAATATTATTACTTTTATTATTATTATTATTATTATTATTAGGGCCTGAGCAGCGACCGCTGCGAAGTCCCTATTGTTTTTGTAGAAATTATTATTATTATTATTTTTCCGATTGTTCGATCGCATTTTTGACCCCCGAAACATGCACAAAAACTCACCAAACTTGGCAGTCTCATCGGGCATGGCGAAAAATTTGATATTTTAACGTCTAATATGAACAGGAAGTGAGTTATGAATTTTTGAAAGTCCGACTTTTGCCCTTTTTTGCATGTTTACAGGGGTCATTCTTTTGCACCCTGATCCTAAAGGCTTCATCTGATTGCCTTAAAATTCTGTCTGTAGCATCTGAAGACCTGGGACAAACACTGGGGCTAAAATTGTTTGTTTCCGAAATACTATATGACGGGGGCGGGGCATCAAAGTTTTCACTTAAGATTTCCTTCGCCGCAATGGACAAAATGCTTAATAACTCTCCTGCACATGCTGCTAAAAATCCAAAACTTCACATGTACATAAAGAGTCTGTACCTGAAGACATCTATATGTTTATATTCAGTTATACACCTTGCGCCAATCAATATCATTTTTTACATTTTGACGTACTGCACGGTGCCCTTTTAACGAATCTGATTGAAAATTGGCTAGAAAAGACTCAAGACATTGATCTTACTCTATCCCTATTTTTACGACTTTCCTTCAAAGGGCGTGGCTATTACGGTGCCGCAGAGTCTGATTATTCTCCGTGGCAACAAAAGTTCCTGCAAAATGATTCAGATGATCCATCTTCTGGAAATCTTTCACATTTGAGGATATTCAGGCCCTGAAGACGGCTGCCAACTTATTTTTGATCGCAGTGGTAGTGCCACCAACTGGTTAAAACAAATACAAATTATTTTCGTTGATGTTTTTCTCCGGGCAGGTGAACATAATCTACCTTATATTTGCTCGGATGAGTGTTTAGGCCTTGAGCATGTCACAATACGAAAGTCTTTCGCCTTCTTCAGAGTGTCACATGATGCTGTCTTGTGACCCGTCTTTATCAGCTGATGTTCCATGAGGGCGTGACTTACCTGTCACAAGAATGAAGGCAAGTCACGCCCCCCGCAGTCCGTTCACTCCGCCAAGATGCTGCTCCAGGTGGTAGAGAGGATGAAGGCTCCCTTGTCTCTGTTCATGGTTTTTATGCCTCGCTTGCAGATCTCAATGGCCTCTCTGATCCAGCGCTGTTGTTTGTTCTCTTCTGTGCGGATGACCCTGCCCTTCTCCCGGTCCATGATGTGGTTTTCCCTTTTGCAGTGGTCAGTGATTGCTGATTTGTAATGTTCATGTTGTGCTTGTTCTTTTACTGCTCTGATTTTTTCATTTTTTTGACAGGTAAGTCACACCCTCATGGAACATCAGCTCAAGACACCATCATGCGACACTCTGAAGAAGGCAAAAGACTCGCCGAAACATGTCAGGTAAAAAATTAACCTAAAACATAATTGTCTGCTTTTAATGAATCAGTCAAATATCAATAATAAGAAGACAAAATGAACCTAATACAAATAAATGAATGCTTAATAACTCCCCTGCACATGCTCCTAAAAATCCAAACCTTCACCTGTAAATAAAACGTCCCGACCTGAAGACATCTTAATGTTATTATTTTGTTATACACACAGTGCCGCCAAGTGGAATCAAAAATTTGTTTTTATTTTAATTTTCACATACTGCACGGTGCCCTTTTGACGAATCCGACTGAAAATGAGTCAGAAAAGATTCAAGACAATGATCTTACTCTCTGCCGAATTTTGTGACGTTTTGGCAAAAGGCGTGGCTATTAAGGTGCTGAAAAGTCCAATTGTACTCTGTGGCAACAAAAGCTCCGGCAACATGACTCAGATGATCCTATCTTCTCGAAGTTGTACACATTTGAGGATACTTCAGCCCTGAAGACATCTACCAACTTATTTTACATCGTAGTAGTAGCGCCACCAACTGGTAAAAGCTAATACAAGTTATTTTCTTGGATGTTTTTCTCCGTGCAACTCAACAAGGTCGCCCTCATATATGCTCGGATGACTGTTTCGGCCATGAGGATGTCACAATACGAAATTCGTCCTTTTTCATGAAAAGTTGTGGGAGTGGCATTGCACTGTTCGGCAATAAAACAAAGCTGATTATGAGGTTCTAAATATGAACGACAACTCGTAAAACTTTACACACACATCAGGCCGAGCAAATTTATCAATATTTTATACGTTAGTTGTGCAGCTTTTTTGAAATGGCTCGCCATGGCCCTCGAGAAATGTTAAAAAAAGCAGCTCTGGTTGAGTGTTTCACCTCGCTTTTTGTAAATTTTATGGAGTACAGTGAACCCTCGGTTATCGCGGTTAACGGGGACCGAGACCACCCGCGAAAACTGAAAATCCGCGAAGTAGCGGCGCACCTTCAAAAATGCTTAAAAAAAATAAACAATATATATAATAAATATATATATATATATATATATATATATATATATATATATATATATACGGGGAGAGAGAGAGTGAAATTCATGTTATAACAAAAAAACTAAATTATTATTAAAACGTATTATTTTTTTATTCCCCAGCCATTCTTTTAGTATTTATTTAATTACTCCGACTTTTACCTGCTGGTACGCCGTCCGGTGTGCCCTGTGAAATGAAAGGTGGCATTCTTTATTTATTTATTCATTCATAACTGACAGCCTCGCGCTCCGCTCGTGCCCGGGCAGAAGAGGTGCTCCAATTTGGCTTAACTGTGACACACGCCCGCCCTCCTCCCCCGGAGCTTCCATTCGGTTAAACTTAGGGGCCGCTTGGCACCGCCCGTGCCCGGGGAAGGTGCTCCTCTTCGGCTTACTGTGACGCGAGCATGCCCTCCTCCTCCGGAGCTTCCATTCGGTTAAACTTAGGGGCCGCTTGGAACCGCCCGTGCCCGGGGAAGGTGCTCCTCTACGGCTTAACTGCCACGCACGCCGGCCGGAGCTCTGGTACGGTCCGAACCGCGCGAAACGTCGCCACCGATCGTGTCCGGGGGAACGTGCTCTTCTTCGTCCACTCTCCTCTTCGCCCACGCTCTTCTTCGGCGCACGCCGGCCGTCTAACCGCTCCAGCGCCCCGTCGTGCCGCTCGGCGAAACTACAATGCCCCCGAATATTTTTTAGACCCGCGAAGCACTGAACCCGCGAAAGGTGAACCGCGAAGTAGCGAGGGTTCACTGTATGTATAAGACCAAGACCTACAAAAAAGTCTCTTGGAGCAATGAGCTAGGTTTTACAGGAAGTCGGCCATTTTGAATTTACTTAAAAGGGGGCGGGTCACCACAATGGACTTTGTGTAGAAATTATTATTGGGGCCCGAGCAGCGACCGCGGCGAGGTCCCTATTGTTTTTGTAGAAAACATTATTACTTTTATTATTATTATTATTATTATTATTAGGGCCTGAGCAGCGACCGCTGCGAAGTCCCTATTGTTTTTGTAGAAATTATTATTATTATTATTTTTCCGATTGTTCGATCGCATTTTTGACCCCCGAAACATGCACAAAAACTCACCAAACTTGGCAGTCTCATCGGGCATGGCGAAAAATTTGATATTTTCACGTCTAATATGAACAGGAAGTGAGTTATGAATTTTTGAAAGTCCGACTTTTGCCCTTTTTTGCATGTTTACAGGGGTCATTCTTTTGCACCCTGATCCTAAAGGCTTCATCTGATTGCCTTAAAATTCTGTCTGTAGCATCTGAAGACCTGGGACAAACACTGGGGCTAAAATTTTTTGTTTCCGAAATACTATATGACGGGGGCGGGGCTTCAAAGTTTTCACTTAAGATTTCCTTCGCCGCAATGGACAAAATGCTTAATAACTCTCCTGCACATGCTGCTAAAAATCCAAAACTTCACATGTACATAAAGAGTCTGTACCTGAAGACATCTATATGTTTATATTCAGTTATACACCTTGCGCCAATCAATATCATTTTTTACATTTTGACGTACTGCATGGTGCCCTTTTAACGAATCCGATTGAAAATTGGCTAGAAAAGACTCAAGACATTGATCTTACTCTATCCCTATTTTTATGACTTTCCTTCAAAGGGCGTGGCTATTACGGTGCCGCAGAGTCTGATTATTCTCCGTGGCAACAAAAGTTCCTGCAAAATGATTCAGATGATCCATCTTCTGGAAATCTTTCACATTTGAGGATATTCAGGCCCTGAAGACGGCTGCCAACTTATTTTTGATCGCAGTGGTAGCGCCACCAACTGGTTAAAACAAATACAAATTATTTTCGTTGATGTTTTTCTCCGGGCAGGTGAACAAAATCTACCTTATATTTGCTCGGATGAGTGTTTAGGCCTTGAGCATGTCACAATACAAAAGTCTTTCGCCTTCTTCAGAGTGTCACATGATGGTGTCTTGTGACCCGTCTTTATCAGCTGATGTTCCATGAGGGCGTGACTTACCTGTCACAAGAATGAAGGCAAGTCACGCCCCCCGCTGTCCGTTCACTCCGCCAAGATGCTGGTCCAGGTGGTAGAGAGGATGAAGGCTCCCTTGTCTCTGTTCATGGTTTTTATGCCTCGCTTGCAGATCTCAATGGCCTCTCTGATCCAGCGCTGTTGTTTGTTCTCTTCTGTGCGGATGACCCTGCCCTTCTCCCGGTCCATGATGTGGTTTTCCCTTTTGCAGTGGTCAGTGATTGCTGATTTGTAATGTTCATGTTGTGCTTGTTCTTTTACTGCTCTGATTTTTTCATTTTTTTGACAGGTAAGTCACACCCTCATGGAACATCAGCTGATAAAGACGGGTCTCAAGACACCATCATGCGACACTCTGAAGAAGGCGAAAGACTCGCCGAAACATGTCAGGTAAAAAATTAACCTTAAACATAATTGTCTGCTTTTAATGAATCAGTCAAATATCAATAATAAGAAGACAAAATGAACCTAATACAAATAAATGAATGCTTAATAACTCCCCTGCACATGCTCCTAAAAATCCAAACCTTCACCTGTAAATAAAACGTCCCGACCTGAAGACATCTTAATGTTATTATTTTGTTATACACACAGTGCCGCCAAGTGGAATCAAAAATTTTTTTTTATTTTAATTTTCACGTACTGCACGGTGCCCTTTTGACGAATCCGACTGAAAATTAGTCAGAAAAGACTCAAGACAATGATCTTACTCTCTGCCGAATTTTGTGACGTTTTGGCAAAAGGCGTGGCTATTAAGGTGCTGAAAAGTCCGATTGTACTCTGTGGCAACAAAAGCTCCGGCAACATGACTCAGATGATCCTATCTTCTCGAAGTTGTACACATTTGAGGATACTTCAGCCCTGAAGACATCTACCAACTTATTTTACATTGTAGTAGTAGCGCCACCAACTGGTAAAAGCTAATACAAGTTATTTTCTTGGATGTTTTTCTCCGTGCAACTCAACAAGGTCGCCCTCATATATGCTCGGATGACTGTTTCGGCCATGAGGATGTCACAATACGAAATTTGTGATTTTTCGTGAAAAGTTGTGGGAGTGGCATTGCACTGTTCGGCAATAAAACAAAGCTGAATATGAGGTTCTAAATATGAACGACAACTCGTAAAACTTTACACACACATCAGGCCGAGCAAATTTATCAATATTTTATACGTTAGTTGTGCAGCTTTTTTGAAATGGCTCGCCATGGCCCTCGAGAAATGTTAAAAAAAAGCAGCTCTGGTTGAGTGTTTCACCTCGCTTTTTGTAAATTTTATGGAGTACAGTGAACCCTCGGTTATCGCGGTTAATGGGGACCGAGACCACCCGCGAAAACTGAAAATCCGCGAAGTAGCGGCGCACCTTCAAAAATGCTTAAAAAAAATATACAATATATACAATAAATATATAAATATATATATATATATATATATATATATATATATATATATATATATATATATATATATATATATACACGGGGAGAGAGAGAGTGAAATTCATGTTATAACAAAAAAAACTAATTATTATTAAAACGTATTATTTTTTTATTCCCCAGCCATTCTTTTTGTATTTATTTAATTACTCCGACTTTTACCTGCTGGTACGCCGTCCGGTGTGCCCTGTGAAATGAAAGGTGGCATTCTTTATTTATTTATTCATTTATTCATTCATAACTGACAGCCTCGCGCTCCGCTCGTGCCCGGGCAGAAGAGGTGCTCCAATTTGGCTTAACTGTGACACACGCCCGTCCTCCTCCCCCGGAGCTTCCATTCGGTTAAACTTAGGGGCCGCTTGGCACCGCCCGTGCCCGGGGAAGGTGCTCCTCTTCGGCTTACTGTGACGCGAGCATGCCCTCCTCCTCCGGAGCTTCCATTCGGTTAAACTTAGGGGCCGCTTGGAACCGCCCGTGCCCGGGGAAGGTGCTCCTCTTCGGCTTACTGTGACGCGAGCATGCCCTCCTCCTCCGGAGCTTCCATTCGGTTAAACTTAGGGGCCGCTTGGCACCGCCCGTGCCCGGGGAAGGTGCTCCTCTACGGCTTAACTGCCACGCACGCTGGCCGGAGCTCTGGTACGGTCCGAACCGCGCGAAACGTCGCCACCGATCGTGTCCGGGGGAACGTGCTCTTCTTCGTCCACTCTCCTCTTCGCCCACGCTCTTCTTCGGCGCACGCCGGCCGTCTAACCGCTCCAGCGCCCCGTCGTGCCGCTCGGCGAAACTACAATGCCCCCGAATATTTTTTAGACCCGCGAAGCACTGAACCCGCGAAAGGTGAACCGCGAAGTAGCGAGGGTTCACTGTATGTATAAGACCAAGACCTACAAAAAAGTCTCTTGGAGCAATGAGCTAGGTTTTACAGGAAGTCGGCCATTTTGAATTTACTGAAAAGGGGGCGGGTCACCACAATGGACTTTGTGTAGAAATTATTATTGGGGCCCGAGCAGCGACCGCGGCGAGGTCCCTATTGTTTTTGTAGAAGATATTATTACTTTTATTATTATTATTATTATTATTATTAGGGTCTGAGCAGCGACCGCTGCGAAGTCCCTATTGTTTTTGTAGAAATTATTATTATTATTATTTTTCCGATTGTTCGATCGCATTTTTGACCCCCGAAACATGCACAAAAACTCACCAAACTTGGCAGTCTCATCGGGCATGGCGAAAAATTTGATATTTTAACGTCTAATATGAACAGGAAGTGAGTTATGAATTTTTGAAAGTCCGACTTTTGCCCTTTTTTGCATGTTTACAGGGGTCATTCTTTTGCACCCTGATCCTAAAGGCTTCATCTGATTGCCTTAAAATTCTGTCTGTAGCATCTGAAGACCTGGCACAAACACTGGGGCTAAAATTTTTTGTTTCCGAAATACTATATGACGGGGGCGAGGCATCAAAGTTTTCACTTAAGATTTCCTTCGCCGCAATGGACAAAATGCTTAATAACTCTCCTGCACATGCTGCTAAAAATCCAAAACTTCACATGTTCATAAAGAGTCTGTACCTGAAGACTTCTATATATTTATATTCATTTATACACCTTGCGCCAATCAATATCATTTTTTACATTTTGACGTACTGCACGGTGCCCTTTTAACGAATCTGATTGAAAATTGGCTAGAAAAGACTCAAGACATTGATCTTACTCTATCCCTATTTTTGTGACTTTCCTTCGAAGGGCGTGGCTATTACGGTGCCGCAGAGTCTGATTATTCTCCGTGGCAACAAAAGTTCCTGCAAAATGATTCAGATGATCCATCTTCTCGAAATTTTTCACATTTGAGGATATTCAGGCCCTGAAGACGGCTGCCAACTTATTTTTGATCGCAGTGGTAGCGCCACCAACTGGTTAAAACAAATACAAATTATTTTCGTTGATTTTTTTCTCCGGGCAGGTTAACAAAATCTACCTTACATTTGCTCGGATGAGTGTTTAGGCCTTGAGGATGTCACAATACGAAAGTCTTTCGCCTTCTTCAGAGTGTCACATGATGGTGTCTTGTGGCCCGTCTTTATCAGCTGATGTTCCATGAGGGCGTGACTTACCTGTCACAAGAATGAAGGCAAGTCACGCCCCCCGCTGTCCGTTCACTCCGCCAAAATGCTGCTCCAGGTGGTAGAGAGGATGAAGGCTCCCTTGTCTCTGTTCATGGTTTTTATGCCTCGCTTGCAGATCTCAATGGCCTCTCTGATCCAGCGCTGTTGTTTGTTCTCTTCGGTGCGGATGACCCTGCCCTTCTCCCGGTCCATGATGTGGTTTTCCCTTTTGCAGTGGTCAGTGATTGCTGATTTGTAATGTTCATGTTGTGCTTGTTCTTTGACTGCTCTGATTTTTCATTTTTTTGACAGGTAAGTCACACCCTCATGGAACATCAGCTGATAAAGACGGGTCTCAAGACACCATCATGCGACACTCTGAAGAAGGCGAAAGACTCGCCGAAACATGTCAGGTAAAATATTAACCTAAAACATAATTGTCTGCTTTTAATGAATCAGTCAAATATCAATAATAAGAAGACAAAATGAACCTAATACAAATAAATGAATGCTTAATAACTCCCCTGCACATGCTCCTAAAAATCCAAACCTTCACCTGTAAATAAAACGTCCCGACCTGAAGACATCTTAATGTTATTATTTTGTTATACACACAGTGCCGCCAAGTGGAATCAAAAATTTGTTTTTATTTTAATTTTCACGTACTGCACGGTGCCCTTTTGACGAATCCGACTGAAAATTAGTCAGAAAAGACTCAAGACAATGATCTTACTCTCTGCCGAATTTTGTGACGTTTTGGCAAAAGGCGTGGCTATTAAGGTGCTGAAAAGTCCGATTGTACTCTGTGGCAACAAAAGCTCCGGCAACATGACTCAGATGATCCTATCTTCTCGAAGTTGTACACATTTGAGGATACTTCAGCCCTGAAGACATCTACCAACTTATTTTACATCGTAGTAGTAGCGCCACCAACTGGTAAAAGCTAATACAAGTTATTTTCTTGGATGTTTTTCTCCGTGCAACTCAACAAGGTCGCCCTCATATATGCTCGGATGACTGTTTCGGCCATGAGGATGTCACAATACGAAATTCGTCCTTTTTCATGAAAAGTTGTGGGAGTGGCATTGCACTGTTCGGCAATAAAACAAAGCTGATTATGAGGTTCTAAATATGAACGTCAACTCGTAAAACTTTACACACACATCAGGCCGAGCAAATTTATCAATATTTTATACGTTAGTTGTGCAGCTTTTTTGAAATGGCTCGCCATGGCCCTCGAGAAATGTTAAAAAAAAGCAGCTCTGGTTGAGTGTTTCACCTCGCTTTTTGTAAATTTTATGGAGTACAGTGAACCCTCGGTTATCGCCGTTAATGGGGACCGAGACCATCCGCGAAAACTGAAAATCCGCAAAGTAGCGGCGCACCTTCAAAAATGCTTAAAAAAAATATACAATATATATAATAAATATATATATATATATATATATATATATATATATATATATGTATATACGGGGAGAGAGAGAGTGAAATTCATGTTATAACAAAAAAAACAAATTATTATTAAAACGTATTATTTTTTTATTCCCCAGCCATTCTTTTTGTATTTATTTAATTACTCCGACTTTTACCTGCTGGTACGCCGTCCGGTGTGCCCTGTGAAATGAAAGGTGGCATTCTTTATTTATTTATTCATTTATTCATTCATAACTGACAGCCTCGCGCTCCGCTCGTGCCCGGGCAGAAGAGGTGCTCCAATTTGGCTTAACTGTGACACACGCCCGTCCTCCTCCCCCGGAGCTTCCATTCGGTTAAACTTAGGGGCCGCTTGGCACCGCCCGTGCCCGGGGAAGGTGCTCCTCTTCGGCTTACTGTGACGCGAGCATGCCCTCCTCCTCCGGAGCTTCCATTCGGTTAAACTTAGGGGCCGCTTGGAACCGCCCGTGCCCGGGGAAGGTGCTCCTCTTCGGCTTAGTGTGACGCGAGCATGCCCTCCTCCTCCGGAGCTTCCATTCGGTTAAACTTAGGGGCCGCTTGGCACCGCCCGTGCCCGGGGAAGGTGCTCCTCTACGACTTAACTGCCACGCACGCTGGCCGGAGCTCTGGTACGGTCCGAACCGCGCGAAACGTCGCCACCGATCGTGTCCGGGGGAACGTGCTCTTCTTCGTCCACTCTCCTCTTCGCCCACGCTCTTCTTCGGCGCACGCCGGCCGTCTAACCGCTCCAGCGCCCCGTCGTGCCGCTCGGCGAAACTACAATGCCCCCGAATATTTTTTAGACCCGCGAAGCACTGAACCCGCGAAAGGTGAACCGCGAAGTAGCGAGGGTTCACTGTATGTATAAGACCAAGACCTACAAAAAAGTCTCTTGGAGCAATGAGCTAGGTTTTACAGGAAGTCGGCCATTTTGAATTTACTTAAAAGGGGGCGGGTCACCACAATGGACTTTGTGTAGAAATTATTATTGGGGCCCGAGCAGCGACCGCGGCGAGGTCCCTATTGTTTTTGTAGAAGATATTATTACTTTTATTATTATTATTATTATTATTATTAGGGTCTGAGCAGCGACCGCTGCGAAGTCCCTATTGTTTTTGTAGAAATTATTATTATTATTATTTTTCCGATTGTTCGATCGCATTTTTGACCCCCGAAACATGCACAAAAACTCACCAAACTTGGCAGTCTCATCGGGCATGGCGAAAAATTTGATATTTTAACGTCTAATATGAACAGGAAGTGAGTTATGAATTTTTGAAAGTCCGACTTTTGCCCTTTTTTGCATGTTTACAGGGGTCATTCTTTTGCACCCTGATCCTAAAGGCTTCATCTGATTGCCTTAAAATTCTGTCTGTAGCATCTGAAGACCTGGCACAAACACTGGGGCTAAAATTTTTTGTTTCCGAAATACTATATGACGGGGGCGAGGCATCAAAGTTTTCACTTAAGATTTCCTTCGCCGCAATGGACAAAATGCTTAATAACTCTCCTGCACATGCTGCTAAAAATCCAAAACTTCACATGTTCATAAAGAGTCTGTACCTGAAGACTTCTATATATTTATATTCATTTATACACCTTGCGCCAATCAATATCATTTTTTACATTTTGACGTACTGCACGGTGCCCTTTTAACGAATCTGATTGAAAATTGGCTAGAAAAGACTCAAGACATTGATCTTACTCTATCCCTATTTTTGTGACTTTCCTTCGAAGGGCGTGGCTATTACGGTGCCGCAGAGTCTGATTATTCTCCGTGGCAACAAAAGTTCCTGCAAAATGATTCAGATGATCCATCTTCTCGAAATTTTTCACATTTGAGGATATTCAGGCCCTGAAGACGGCTGCCAACTTATTTTTGATCGCAGTGGTAGCGCCACCAACTGGTTAAAACAAATACAAATTATTTTCGTTGATTTTTTTCTCCGGGCAGGTTAACAAAATCTACCTTACATTTGCTCGGATGAGTGTTTAGGCCTTGAGGATGTCACAATACGAAAGTCTTTCGCCTTCTTCAGAGTGTCACATGATGGTGTCTTGTGGCCCGTCTTTATCAGCTGATGTTCCATGAGGGCGTGACTTACCTGTCACAAGAATGAAGGCAAGTCACGCCCCCCGCTGTCCGTTCACTCCGCCAAAATGCTGCTCCAGGTGGTAGAGAGGATGAAGGCTCCCTTGTCTCTGTTCATGGTTTTTATGCCTCGCTTGCAGATCTCAATGGCCTCTCTGATCCAGCGCTGTTGTTTGTTCTCTTCGGTGCGGATGACCCTGCCCTTCTCCCGGTCCATGATGTGGTTTTCCCTTTTGCAGTGGTCAGTGATTGCTGATTTGTAATGTTCATGTTGTGCTTGTTCTTTGACTGCTCTGATTTTTCATTTTTTTGACAGGTAAGTCACACCCTCATGGAACATCAGCTGATAAAGACGGGTCTCAAGACACCATCATGCGACACTCTGAAGAAGGCGAAAGACTCGCCGAAACATGTCAGGTAAAATATTAACCTAAAACATAATTGTCTGCTTTTAATGAATCAGTCAAATATCAATAATAAGAAGACAAAATGAACCTAATACAAATAAATGAATGCTTAATAACTCCCCTGCACATGCTCCTAAAAATCCAAACCTTCACCTGTAAATAAAACGTCCCGACCTGAAGACATCTTAATGTTATTATTTTGTTATACACACAGTGCCGCCAAGTGGAATCAAAAATTTGTTTTTATTTTAATTTTCACGTACTGCACGGTGCCCTTTTGACGAATCCGACTGAAAATTAGTCAGAAAAGACTCAAGACAATGATCTTACTCTCTGCCGAATTTTGTGACGTTTTGGCAAAAGGCGTGGCTATTAAGGTGCTGAAAAGTCCGATTGTACTCTGTGGCAACAAAAGCTCCGGCAACATGACTCAGATGATCCTATCTTCTCGAAGTTGTACACATTTGAGGATACTTCAGCCCTGAAGACATCTACCAACTTATTTTACATCGTAGTAGTAGCGCCACCAACTGGTAAAAGCTAATACAAGTTATTTTCTTGGATGTTTTTCTCCGTGCAACTCAACAAGGTCGCCCTCATATATGCTCGGATGACTGTTTCGGCCATGAGGATGTCACAATACGAAATTCGTCCTTTTTCATGAAAAGTTGTGGGAGTGGCATTGCACTGTTCGGCAATAAAACAAAGCTGATTATGAGGTTCTAAATATGAACGTCAACTCGTAAAACTTTACACACACATCAGGCCGAGCAAATTTATCAATATTTTATACGTTAGTTGTGCAGCTTTTTTGAAATGGCTCGCCATGGCCCTCGAGAAATGTTAAAAAAAAGCAGCTCTGGTTGAGTGTTTCACCTCGCTTTTTGTAAATTTTATGGAGTACAGTGAACCCTCGGTTATCGCCGTTAATGGGGACCGAGACCATCCGCGAAAACTGAAAATCCGCAAAGTAGCGGCGCACCTTCAAAAATGCTTAAAAAAAATATACAATATATATAATAAATATATATATATATATATATATATATATATATATACGGGGAGAGAGAGAGTGAAATTCATGTTATAACAAAAAAAACAAATTATTATTAAAACGTATTATTTTTTTATTCCCCAGCCATTCTTTTTGTATTTATTTAATTACTCCGACTTTTACCTGCTGGTACGCCGTCCGGTGTGCCCTGTGAAATGAAAGGTGGCATTCTTTATTTATTTATTCATTTATTCATTCATAACTGACAGCCTCGCGCTCCGCTCGTGCCCGGGCAGAAGAGGTGCTCCAATTTGGCTTAACTGTGACACACGCCCGTCCTCCTCCCCCGGAGCTTCCATTCGGTTAAACTTAGGGGCCGCTTGGCACCGCCCGTGCCCGGGGAAGGTGCTCCTCTTCGGCTTACTGTGACGCGAGCATGCCCTCCTCCTCCGGAGCTTCCATTCGGTTAAACTTAGGGGCCGCTTGGAACCGCCCGTGCCCGGGGAAGGTGCTCCTCTTCGGCTTAGTGTGACGCGAGCATGCCCTCCTCCTCCGGAGCTTCCATTCGGTTAAACTTAGGGGCCGCTTGGCACCGCCCGTGCCCGGGGAAGGTGCTCCTCTACGACTTAACTGCCACGCACGCTGGCCGGAGCTCTGGTACGGTCCGAACCGCGCGAAACGTCGCCACCGATCGTGTCCGGGGGAACGTGCTCTTCTTCGTCCACTCTCCTCTTCGCCCACGCTCTTCTTCGGCGCACGCCGGCCGTCTAACCGCTCCAGCGCCCCGTCGTGCCGCTCGGCGAAACTACAATGCCCCCGAATATTTTTTAGACCCGCGAAGCACTGAACCCGCGAAAGGTGAACCGCGAAGTAGCGAGGGTTCACTGTATGTATAAGACCAAGACCTACAAAAAAGTCTCTTGGAGCAATGAGCTAGGTTTTACAGGAAGTCGGCCATTTTGAATTTACTTAAAAGGGGGCGGGTCACCACAATGGACTTTGTGTAGAAATTATTATTGGGGCCCGAGCAGCGACCGCGGCGAGGTCCCTATTGTTTTTGTAGAAAATATTATTACTTTTATTATTATTATTATTATTATTATTAGGGCCTGAGCAGCGACCGCTGCGAAGTCCCTATTGTTTTTGTAGAAATTATTATTATTATTATTTTTCCGATTGTTCGATCGCATTTTTGACCCCCGAAACATGCACAAAAACTCACCAAACTTGGCAGTCTCATCGGGCATGGCGAAAAATTTGATATTTTAACGTCTAATATGAACAGGAAGTGAGTTATGAATTTTTGAAAGTCCGACTTTTGCCCTTTTTTGCATGTTTACAGGGGTCATTCTTTTGCACCCTGACCCTAAAGGCTTCATCTGATTGCCTTAAAATTCTGTCTGTAGCATCTGAAGACCTGGCACAAACACTGGGGCTAAAATTTTTTGTTTCCGAAATACTATATGACGGGGGCGGGGCATCAAAGTTTTCACTTAAGATTTCCTTCGCCGCAATGGACAAAATGCTTAATAACTCTCCTGCACATGCTGCTAAAAATCCAAAACTTCACATGTACATAAAGAGTCTGTACCTGAAGACATCTATATGTTTATATTCAGTTATACACCTTGCGCCAATCAATATCATTTTTTACATTTTGACGTACTGCACGGTGCCCTTTTAACGAATCTGATTGAAAATTGGCTAGAAAAGACTCAAGACATTGATCTTACTCTATCCCTATTTTTGTGACTTTCCTTCGAAGGGCGTGGCTATTACGGTGCCGCAGAGTCTGATTATTCTCCGTGGCAACAAAAGTTCCTGCAAAATGATTCAGATGATCCATCTTCTCGAAATTTTTCACATTTGAGGATATTCAGGCCCTGAAGACGGCTGCCAACTTATTTTTGATCGCAGTGGTAGCGCCACCAACTGGTTAAAACAAATACAAATCATTTTCGTTGATTTTTTTCTCCGGGCAGGTTAACAAAATCTACCTTACATTTGCTCGGATGAGTGTTTAGGCCTTGAGGATGTCACAATACGAAAGTCTTTCGCCTTCTTCAGAGTGTCACATGATGGTGTCTTGTGGCCCGTCTTTATCAGCTGATGTTCCATGAGGGCGTGACTTACCTGTCACAAGAATGAAGGCAAGTCACGCCCCCCGCTGTCCGTTCACTCCGCCAAAATGCTGCTCCAGGTGGTAGAGAGGATGAAGGCTCCCTTGTCTCTGTTCATGGTTTTTATGCCTCGCTTGCAGATCTCAATGGCCTCTCTGATCCAGCGCTGTTGTTTGTTCTCTTCTGTGCGGATGACCCTGCCCTTCTCCCGGTCCATGATGTGGTTTTCCCTTTTGCAGTGGTCAGTGATTGCTGATTTGTAATGTTCATGTTGTGCTTGTTCTTTTACTGCTCTGATTTTTCATTTTTTTGACAGGTAAGTCACACCCTCATGGAACATCAGCTGATAAAGACGGGTCTCAAGACACCATCATGCGACACTCTGAAGTAGGCGAAAGACTCGCCGAAACATGTCAGGTAAAAAATTAACCTAAAACATAATTGTCTGCTTTTAATGAATCAGTCAAATATCAATAATAAGAAGACAAAATGAACCTAATACAAATAAATGAATGCTTAATAACTCCCCTGCACATGCTCCTAAAAATCCAAACCTTCACCTGTAAATAAAACGTCCCGACCTGAAGACATCTTAATGTTATTATTTTGTTATACACACAGTGCCGCCAAGTGGAATCAAAAATTTGTTTTTATTTTAATTGTCACGTACTGCACGGTGCCCTTTTGACGAATCCGACTGAAAATTAGTCAGAAAAGACTCAAGACAATGATCTTACTCTCTGCCGAATTTTGTGACGTTTTGGCAAAAGGCGTGGCTATTAAGGTGCTGAAAAGTCCGATTGTACTCTGTGGCAACAAAAGCTCCGGCAACATGACTCAGATCATCCTATCTTCTCGAAGTTGTACACATTTGAGGATACTTCAGCCCTGAAGACATCTACCAACTTATTTTATATCGTAGTAGTAGCGCCACCAACTGGTAAAAGCTAATACAAGTTATTTTCTTGGATGTTTTTCTCCGTGCAACTCAACAAGGTCGCCCTCATATATGCTCGGATGACTGTTTCGGCCATGAGGATGTCACAATACGAAATTCGTGATTTTTCGTGAAAAGTTGTGGGAGTGGCATTGCACTGTTCGGCAATAAAACAAAGCTGATTATGAGGTTCTAAATATGAACGACAACTCGTAAAACTTTACACACACATCAGGCCGAGCAAATTTATCAATATTTTATACGTTAGTTGTGCAGCTTTTTTGAAATGGCTCGCCATGGCCCTCGAGAAATGTTAAAAAAAAGCAGCTCTGGTTGAGTGTTTCACCTCGCTTTTTGTAAATTTTATGGAGTACAGTGAACCCTCGGTTATCGCGGTTAATGGGGACCGAGACCACCCGCGAAAACTGAAAATCCGCGAAGTAGCGGCGCACCTTCAAAAATGCTTAAAAAAAATATACAATATATATAATAAATATATATATATATATATATATATATATATATATATATATATATATATATATATATATATATATATATATATATATATATATATACGGGGAGAGAGAGAGTGAAATTCATGTTATAACAAAAAAACCAAATTATTATTAAAACGTATTATTTTTTTATTCCCCAGCCATTCTTTTTGTATTTATTTAATTACTCCGACTTTTACCTGCTGGTACGCCGTCCGGTGTGCCCTGTGAAATGAAAGGTGGCATTCTTTATTTATTTATTCATTTATTCATTCATAACTGACAGCCTCGCGCTCCGCTCGTGCCCGGGCAGAAGAGGTGCTCCAATTTGGCTTAACTGTGACACACGCCCGTCCTCCTCCCCCGGAGCTTCCATTCGGTTAAACTTAGGGGCCGCTTGGCACCGCCCGTGCCCGGGGAAGGTGCTCCTCTTCGGCTTACTGTGACGCGAGCATGCCCTCCTCCTCCGGAGCTTCCATTCGGTTAAACTTAGGGGCCGCTTGGAACCGCCCGTGCCCGGGGAAGGTGCTCCTCTTCGGCTTACTGTGACGCGAGCATGCCCTCCTCCTCCGGAGCTTCCATTCGGTTAAACTTAGGGGCCGCTTGGCACCGCCCGTGCCCGGGGAAGGTGCTCCTCTACGGCTTAACTGCCACGCACGCTGGCCGGAGCTCTGGTACGGTCCGAACCGCGCGAAACGTCGCCACCGATCGTGTCCGGGGGAACGTGCTCTTCTTCGTCCACTCTCCTCTTCGCCCACGCTCTTCTTCGGCGCACGCCGGCCGTCTAACCGCTCCAGCGCCCCGTCGTGCCGCTCGGCGAAACTACTATGCCCCCGAATATTTTTTAGACCCGCGAAGCACTGAACCTGCGAAAGGTGAACCGCGAAGTAGCGAGGGTTCACTGTATGTATAAGACCAAGACCTACAAAAAAGTCTCTTGGAGCAATGAGCTAGGTTTTACAGGAAGTCGGCCATTTTGAATTTACTTAAAAGGGGGCGGGTCACCACAATGGACTTTGTGTAGAAATTATTATTGGGGCCCGAGCAGCGACCGCGGCGAGGTCCCTATTGTTTTTGTAGAAAATATTATTACTTTTATTATTATTATTATTATTATTATTAGGGCCTGAGCAGCGACCGCTGCGAAGTCCCTATTGTTTTTGTAGAAATTATTATTATTATTATTTTTCCGATTGTTCGATCGCATTTTTGACCCCCGAAACATGCACAAAAACTCACCAAACCTGGCAGTCTCATCGGGCATGGCGAAAAATTTGATATTTTAACGTCTAATATGAACAGGAAGTGAGTTATGAATTTTTGAAAGTCCGACTTTTGCCCTTTTTTGCATGTTTACAGGGGTCATTCTTTTGCACCCTGATCCTAAAGGCTTCATCTGATTGCCTTAAAATTCTGTCTGTAGCATCTGAAGACCTGGGACAAACACTGGGGCTAAAATTTTTTGTTTCCGAAATACTATATGACGGGGGCGGGGCATCAAAGTTTTCACTTAAGATTTCCTTCGCCGCAATGGACAAAATGCTTAATAACTCTCCTGCACATGCTGCTAAAAATCCAAAACTTCACATGTACATAAAGAGTCTGTACCTGAAGACATCTATATGTTTATATTCAGTTATACACCTTGCGCCAATCAATATCATTTTTTACATTTTGACGTACTGCACGGTGCCCTTTTAACGAATCTGATTGAAAATTGGCTAGAAAAGACTCAAGACATTGATCTTACTCTATCCCTATTTTTGTGACTTTCCTTCGAAGGGCGTGGCTATTACGGTGCCGCAGAGTCTGATTATTCTCCGTGGCAACAAAAGTTCCTGCAAAATGATTCAGATGATCCATCTTCTCGAAATTTTTCACATTTGAGGATATTCAGGCCCTGAAGACGGCTGCCAACTTATTTTTGATCGCAGTGGTAGCGCCACCAACTGGTTAAAACAAATATAAATTATTTTCGTTGATGTTTTTCTCCGGGCATGTTAACAAAATCTACCTTATATTTGCTCGGATGAGTGTTTAGGCCTTGAGCATGTCACAATACGAAAGTCTTTCGCCTTCTTCAGAGTGTCACATGATGGTGTCTTGTGACCCGCCTTTATCAGCTGATGTTCCATGAGGGCGTGACTTACCTGTCACAAGAATGAAGGCAAGTCACGCCCCCCGCTGTCCGTTCACTCCGCCAAGATGCTGGTCCAGGTGGTAGAGAGGATGAAGGCTCCCTTGTCTCTGTTCATGGTTTTTATGCCTCGCTTGCAGATCTCAATGGCCTCTCTGATCCAGCGCTGTTGTTTGTTCTCTTCTGTGCGGATGACCCTGCCCTTCTCCCGGTCCATGATGTGGTTTTCCCTTTTGCAGTGGTCAGTGATTGCTGATTTGTAATGTTCATGTTGTGCTTGTTCTTTTACTGCTCTGATTTTTTTCATTTTTTTGACAGGTAAGTCACACCCTCATGGAACATCAGCTCAAGACACCATCATGCGACACTCTGAAGTAGGCGAAAGACTCGCCGAAACATGTCAGGTAAAAAATTAACCTAAAACATAATTGTCTGCTTTTAATGAATCAGTCAAATATCAATAATAAGAAGACAAAATGAACCTAATACAAATAAATGAATGCTTAATAACTCCCCTGCACATGCTCCTAAAAATCCAAACCTTCACCTGTAAATAAAACGTCCCGACCTGAAGACATCTTAATGTTATTATTTTGTTATACACACAGTGCCGCCAAGTGGAATCAAAAATTTGTTTTTATTTTAATTGTCACGTACTGCACGGTGCCCTTTCGACGAATCCGACTGAAAATTAGTCAGAAAAGACTCAAGACAATGATCTTACTCTCTGCCGAATTTTGTGACGTTTTGGCAAAAGGCGTGGCTATTACGGTGCTGAAAAGTCCGATTGTACTCTGTGGCAACAAAAGCTCCAGCAACATGACTCAGATGATCCTATCTTCTCGAAGTTGCACACATTTGAGGATACTTCAGCCCTGAAGACATCTACCAACTTATTTTTCATCGTAGTAGTAGCGCCCCCAACTGGTAAAAGCTAATACAAGTTATTTTCTTGGATGTTTTTCTCCGTGCAACTCAACAAGGTCGCCCTCATATATGCTCGGATGACTGTTTCGGCCATGAGGATGTCACAATACGAAATTCGTCCTTTTTCATGAAAAGTTGTGGGAGTGGCATTGCACTGTTCGGCAATAAAACAAAGCTGATTATGAGGTTCTAAATATGAACGACAACTCGTGAAACTTTACACACACATCAGGCCGAGCAAATTTATCAATATTTTATACGTTAGTTGTGCAGCTTTTTTGAAATGGCTCGCCATGGCCCTCGAGAAATGTTCAAAAAAGCAGCCCTGGTTGAGTGTTTCACCTCGCTTTTTGTAAATTTTATGGAGTACAGTGAACCCTCGGTTATCGCGGTTAATGGGGACCGAGACCACCCGCGAAAACTGAAAATCCGCGAAGTAGCGGCGCACCTTCAAAAATGCTTAAAAAAAATATATAATAAATATATAAATATATATATATATATATATATATATATATATATATATATATATATATATACGGGGGGAGAGAGAGAGAGAGAGAGTGAAATTCATGTTATAACAAAAAAAACAAATTATTATTAAAACTTATTATTTTTTTATTCCCCAACCATTCTTTTTGTATTTATTTAATTACTCCGACTTTTACCTGCTGGTACGCCGTCCGGTGTGCCCTGTGAAATGAAAGGTGGCATTCTTTATTTATTTATTCATTTATTCATTCATAACTGACAGCCTCGCGCTCCGCTTGTGCCCGGCAGAAGAGGTGCTCCAATTCGGCTTAACTGTGACACACGCCCGCCCTCCTCCCCCGGAGCTTCCATTCGGTTAAACTTAGGGGCCGCTTGGCACCGCCCGTGCCCGGGGAAGGTGCTCCTCTTCGGCTTACTGTGACGCGAGCATGCCCTCCTCCTCCGGAGCTTCCATTCGGTTAAACTTAGGGGCCGCTTGGAACCGCCCGTGCCCGGGGAAGGTGCTCCTCTTCGGCTTACTGTGACGCGAGCATGCCCTCCTCCTCCGGAGCTTCCATTCGGTTAAACTCAGGGGCCTCTTGGAACCGCCCGTGCCCGGGGAAGGTGCTCCTCTACGGCTTAACTGCCACGCACGCCGGCCGGAGCTCTGGTACGGTCCGAACCGCGCGAAACGTCGCCACCGATCGTGTCCGGGGGAACGTGCTCTTCTTCGTCCACTCTCCTCTTCGCCCACGCTCTTCTTCGGCGCACGCCGGCCGTCTAACCGCTCCAGCGCCCCGTCGTGCCGCTCGGCGAAACTACAATGCCCCCGAATATTTTTTAGACCCGCGAAGCACTGAACCCGCGAAAGGTGAACCTCGAAGTAGCGAGGGTTCACTGTATGTATAAGACCAAGACCTACAAAAAAGTCTCTTGGAGCAATGAGCTAGGTTTTACAGGAAGTCGGCCATTTTGAATTTACTTAAAAGGGGGCGGGTCTCCACAATGGACTTTGTGTAGAAATTATTATTGGGGCCCGAGCAGCGACCGCGGCGAGGTCCCTATTGTTTTTGTAGAAAATATTATTACTTTTATTATTATTATTATTATTATTATTATTATTATTAGGGCCTGAGCAGCGACCGCTGCGAAGTCCCTATTGTTTTTGTAGAAATTATTATTATTATTATTTTTCCGATTGTTCGATCGCATTTTTGACCCCCGAAACATGCACAAAAACTCACCAAACTTGGCAGTCTCATCGGGCATGGCGAAAAATTTGATATTTTTTAACGTCTAATATGAACAGGAAGTGAGTTATGAATTTTTGAAAGTCCGACTTTTGCCCTTTTTTGCATGTTTACAGGGGTCATTCTTTTGCACCCTGATCCTAAAGGCTTCATCTGATTGCCTTAAAGTTCTGTCTGGAGCATCTTAAGACCTGGGACAAACACTGGGGCTAAAATTTTTTGTTTCCGAAATACTATATGACGGGGGCGGGGCTTCAAAGTTTTCACTTAAGATTTCCTTCGCCGCAATGGACAAAATGCTTAATAACTCTCCTGCCCGTGCTGCTAAAAATCCAAAACTTCACATGTACATAAAGAGTCGGTACCTGAAGACATCTATATGTTTATATTCAGTTATACACCTTGCGCCAATCAATATAAATGTTTACATTTTGACGTACTGCACGGTGCCCTTTTAACGAATCCGACTGAAAATTGGCTAGAAAAGACTCAAGACATTGATCTTACTCTATCCCTATTTTTATGACTTTCCTTCAAAGGGCGTGGCTATTACGGTGCCGCAGAGTCTGATTATTCTCCGTGGCAACAAAAGTTCCTGCAAAATGATTCAGATGATCCATCTTCTGGAAATCTTTCACATTTGAGGATATTCAGGCCCTGAAGACGGCTGCCAACTTATTTTTGATCGCAGTGGTAGCGCCACCAACTGGTTAAAACAAATACAAATTATTTTCGTTGATGTTTTTCTCCGGGCAGGTTAACAAAATCTACCTTATATTTGCTCGGATGAGTGTTTAGGCCTTGAGCATGTCACAATACGAAAGTCTTTCGCCTTCTTCAGAGTGTCACATGATGGTGTCTTGTGACCCGTCTTTATCAGCTGATGTTCCATGAGGGCGTGACTTACCTGTCACAAGAATGAAGGCAAGTCACGCCCCCCGCTGTCCGTTCACTCCGCCAAGATGCTGGTCCAGGTGGTAGAGAGGATGAAGGCTCCCTTGTCTCTGTTCATGGTTTTTATGCCTCGCTTGCAGATCTCAATGGCCTCTCTGATCCAGCGCTGTTGTTTGTTCTCTTCTGTGCGGATGACCCTGCCCTTCTCCCGGTCCATGATGTGGTTTTCCCTTTTGCAGTGGTCAGTGATTGCTGATTTGTAATGTTCATGTTGTGCTTGTTCTTTTACTGCTCTGATTTTTTCATTTTTTTGACAGGTAAGTCACACCCTCATGGAACATCAGCTCAAGACACCATCATGCGACACTCTGAAGAAGGCGAAAGACTCGCCGAAACATGTCAGGTAAAAAATTAACCTAAAACATAATTGTCTGCTTTTAATGAATCAGTCAAATATCAATAATAAGAAGACAAAATGAACCTAATACAAATAAATGAATGCTTAATAACTCCCCTGCACATGCTCCTAAAAATCCAAACCTTCACCTGTAAATAAAACGTCCCGACCTGAAGACATCTTAATGTTATTATTTTGTTATACACACAGTGCCGCCAAGTGGAATCAAAAATTTGTTTTTATTTTAATTTTCACGTACTGCATGGTGCCCTTTTGACGAATCCGACTAAAAATTAGTCAGAAAAGACTTAAGACAATGATCTTACTCTCTGCCGAATTTTGTGACGTTTTGGCAAAAGGCGTGGCTATTAAGGTGCTGAAAAGTCCGATTGTACTCTGTGGCAACAAAAGCTCCGGCAACATGACTCAGATGATCCTATCTTCTCGAAGTTGTACACATTTGAGGATACTTCAGCCCTGAAGACATCTACCAACTTATTTTACATCGTAGTAGTAGCGCCACCAACTGGTAAAAGCTAATACAAGTTATTTTCTTGGATGTTTTTCTCCGTGCAACTCAACAAGGTCGCCCTCATATATGCTCGGATGACTGTTTCGGCCATGAGGATGTCACAATACGAAATTCGTGATTTTTCGTGAAAAGTTGTGGGAGTGGCATTGCACTGTTCAGCAATAAAACAAAGCTGATTATGAGGTTCTAAATATGAACGACAACTCGTAAAACTTTACACACACATCAGGCCGAGCAAATTTATCAATATTTTATACGTTAGTTGTGCAGCTTTTTTGAAATGGCTCGCCATGGCCCTCGAGAAATGTTAAAAAAAAAGCAGCTCTGGTTGAGTGTTTCACCTCGCTTTTTGTAAATTTTATGGAGTACAGTGAACCCTCGGTTATCGCAGTTAATGGGGACCGAGACCACCCGCGAAAACTGAAAATCCGCGAAGTAGCGGCGCACCTTCAAAAATGCTTAAAAAAAATATACAATATATATAATAAATATATAAATATATATATATATATATATATATATATATATATATATATATATATATACGGGGAGAGAGCGAGTGAAATTCATGTTATAACAAAAAAAACAAATTATTATTAAAACGTATTATTTTTTTATTCCCCAGCCATTCTTTTTGTATTTATTTAATTACTCCGACTTTTACCTGCTGGTACGCCGTCCGGTGTGCCCTGTGAAATGAAAGGTGGCATTCTTTATTTATTTATTCATTTATACATTCATAACTGACAGCCTCGCGCTCCGCTCGTGCCCGGGCAGAAGAGGTGCTCCAATTTGGCTTAACTGTGACACACGCCCGTCCTCCTCCCCCGGAGCTTCCATTCGGTTAAACTTAGGGGCCGCTTGGCACCGCCCGTGCCCGGGGAAGGTGCTCCTCTTCGGCTTACTGTGACGCGAGCATGCCCTCCTCCTCCGGAGCTTCCATTCGGTTAAACTTAGGGGCCGCTTGGAACCGCCCGTGCCCGGGGAAGGTGCTCCTCTTCGGCTTACTGTGACGCGAGCATGCCCTCCTCCTCCGGAGCTTTCATTCGGTTAAACTTAGGGGCCGCTTGGCACTGCCCGTGCCCGGGGAAGGTGCTCCTCTACGGCTTAACTGCCACGCACGCTGGCCGGAGCTCTGGTACGGTCCGAACCGCGCGAAACGTCGCCACCGATCGTGTCCGGGGGAACGTGCTCTTCTTCGTCCACTCTCCTCTTCGCCCACGCTCTTCTTCGGCGCACGCCGGCCGTCTAACCGCTCCAGCGCCCCGTCGTGCCGCTCGGCGAAACTACAATGCGCCCGAATATTTTTTAGACCCGCGAAGCACTGAACCCGCGAAAGGTGAACCGCGAAGTAGCGAGGGTTCACTGTATGTATAAGACCAAGACCTACAAAAAAGTCTCTTGGAGCAATGAGCTAGGTTTTACAGGAAGTCGGCCATTTTGAATTTACTTAAAAGGGGGCGGGTCACCACAATGGACTTTGTGTAGAAATTATTATTGGGGCCCGAGCAGCGACCGCGGCGAGGTCCCTATTGTTTTTGTAGAAAATATTATTACTTTTATTATTATTATTATTATTATTATTAGGGCCTGAGCAGCGACCGCTGCGAAGTCCCTATTGTTTTTGTTGAAATTATTATTATTATTATTTTTCCGATTGTTCGATCGCATTTTTGACCCCTGAAACATGCACAAAAACTCACCAAACTTGGCAGTCTCATCGGGCATGGCGAAAAATTTGATATTTTAACGTCTAATATGAACAGGAAGTGAGTTATGAATTTTTGAAAGTCCGACTTTTGCCCTTTTTTGCATGTTTACAGGGGTCATTCTTTTGCACCCTGATCCTAAAGGCTTCATCTGATTGCCTTAAAATTCTGTCTGTAGCATCTGAAGACCTGGCACAAACACTGGGGCTAAAATTTTTTGTTTCCGAAATACTATATGACGGGGGCGGGGCATCAAAGTTTTCACTTAAGATTTCCTTCGCCGCAATGGACAAAATGCTTAATAACTCTCCTGCACATGCTGCTAAAAATCCAAAACTTCACATGTACATAAAGAGTCTGTACCTGAAGACATCTATATGTTTATATTCAGTTATACACCTTGCGCCAATCAATATCATTTTTTACATTTTGACGTACTGCACGGTGCCCTTTTAACGAATCTGATTGAAAATTGGCTAGAAAAGACTCAAGACATTGATCTTACTCTATCCCTATTTTTGTGACTTTCCTTCGAAGGGCGTGGCTATTACGGTGCCGCAGAGTCTGATTATTCTCCGTGGCAACAAAAGTTCCTGCAAAATGATTCAGATGATCCATCTTCTCGAAATTTTTCACATTTGAGGATATTCAGGCCCTGAAGACGGCTGCCAACTTATTTTTGATCGCAGTGGTAGCGCCACCAACTGGTTAAAACAAATACAAATCATTTTCGTTGATTTTTTTCTCCGGGCAGGTTAACAAAATCTACCTTACATTTGCTCGGATGAGTGTTTAGGCCTTGAGGATGTCACAATACGAAAGTCTTTCGCCTTCTTCAGAGTGTCACATGATGGTGTCTTGTGGCCCGTCTTTATCAGCTGATGTTCCATGAGGGCGTGACTTACCTGTCACAAGAATGAAGGCAAGTCACGCCCCCCGCTGTCCGTTCACTCCGCCAAAATGCTGCTCCAGGTGGTAGAGAGGATGAAGGCTCCCTTGTCTCTGTTCATGGTTTTTATGCCTCGCTTGCAGATCTCAATGGCCTCTCTGATCCAGCGCTGTTGTTTGTTCTCTTCGGTGCGGATGACCCTGCCCTTCTCCCGGTCCATGATGTGGTTTTCCCTTTTGCAGTGGTCAGTGATTGCTGATTTGTAATGTTCATGTTGTGCTTGTTCTTTTACTGCTCTGATTTTTCATTTTTTTGACAGGTAAGTCACACCCTCATGGAACATCAGCTGATAAAGACGGGTCTCAAGACACCATCATGCGACACTCTGAAGAAGGCGAAAGACTCGCCGAAACATGTCAGGTAAAAAATTAACCTAAAACATAATTGTCTGCTTTTAATGAATCAGTCAAATATCAATAATAAGAAGACAAAATGAACCTAATACAAATAAATGAATGCTTAATAACTCCCCTGCACATGCTCCTAAAAATCCAAACCTTCACCTGTAAATAAAACGTCCCGACCTGAAGACATCTTAATGTTATTATTTTGTTATACACACAGTGCCGCCAAGTGGAATCAAAAATTTGTTTTTATTTTAATTTTCACGTACTGCACGGTGCCCTTTTGACGAATCCGACTGAAAATTAGTCAGAAAAGACTCAAGACAATGATCTTACTCTCTGCCGAATTTTGTGACGTTTTGGCAAAAGGCGTGGCTATTAAGGTGCTGAAAAGTCCGATTGTACTCTGTGGCAACAAAAGCTCCGGCAACATGACTCAGATCATCCTATCTTCTCGAAGTTGTACACATTTGAGGATACTTCAGCCCTGAAGACATCTACCAACTTATTTTATATCGTAGTAGTAGCGCCACCAACTGGTAAAAGCTAATACAAGTTATTTTCTTGGATGTTTTTCTCCGTGCAACTCAACAAGGTCGCCCTCATATATGCTCGGATGACTGTTTCGGCCATGAGGATGTCACAATACGAAATTCGTGATTTTTCGTGAAAAGTTGTGGGAGTGGCATTGCACTGTTCGGCAATAAAACAAAGCTGATTATGAGGTTCTAAATATGAACGACAACTCGTAAAACTTTACACACACATCAGGCCGAGCAAATTTATCAATATTTTATACGTTAGTTGTGCAGCTTTTTTGAAATGGCTCGCCATGGCCCTCGAGAAATGTTAAAAAAAAGCAGCTCTGGTTGAGTGTTTCACCTCGCTTTTTGTAAATTTTATGGAGTACAGTGAACCCTCGGTTATCGCGGTTAATGGGGACCGAGACCACCCGCGAAAACTGAAAATCCGCGAAGTAGCGGCGCACCTTCAAAAATGCTTAAAAAAAATATACAATATATATAATAAATATATATATATATATATATATATATATATATATATATATATATATATATATATACGGGGAGAGAGAGAGTGAAATTCATGTTATAACAAAAAAACCAAATTATTATTAAAACGTATTATTTTTTTATTCCCCAGCCATTCTTTTTGTATTTATTTAATTACTCCGACTTTTACCTGCTGGTACGCCGTCCGGTGTGCCCTGTGAAATGAAAGGTGGCATTCTTTATTTATTTATTCATTTATACATTCATAACTGACAGCCTCGCGCTCCGCTCGTGCCCGGGCAGAAGAGGTGCTCCAATTTGGCTTAACTGTGACACACGCCCGTCCTCCTCCCCCGGAGCTTCCATTCGGTTAAACTTAGGGGCCGCTTGGCACCGCCCGTGCCCGGGGAAGGTGCTCCTCTTCGGCTTACTGTGACGCGAGCATGCCCTCCTCCTCCGGAGCTTCCATTCGGTTACACTTAGGGGCCGCTTGGAACCGCCCGTGCCCGGGGAAGGTGCTCCTCTTCGGCTTACTGTGACGCGAGCATGCCCTCCTCCTCCGGAGCTTCCATTCGGTTAAACTTAGGGGCCGCTTGGCACTGCCCGTGCCCGGGGAAGGTGCTCCTCTACGGCTTAACTGCCACGCACGCTGGCCGGAGCTCTGGTACGGTCCGAACCGCGCGAAACGTCGCCACCGATCGTGTCCGGGGGAACGTGCTCTTCTTCGTCCACTCTCCTCTTCGCCCACGCTCTTCTTCGGCGCACGCCGGCCGTCTAACCGCTCCAGCGCCCCGTCGTGCCGCTCGGCGAAACTACAATGCGCCCGAATATTTTTTCGACCCGCGAAGCACTGAACCCGCGAAAGGTGAACCGCGAAGTAGCGAGGGTTCACTGTATGTATAAGACCAAGACCTACAAAAAAGTCTCTTGGAGCAATGAGCTAGGTTTTACAGGAAGTCGGCCATTTTGAATTTACTTAAAAGGGGGCGGGTCACCACAATGGACTTTGTGTAGAAATTATTATTGGGGCCCGAGCAGCGACCGCGGCGAGGTCCCTATTGTTTTTGTAGAAAATATTATTACTTTTATTATTATTATTATTATTATTATTAGGGCCTGAGCAGCGACCGCTGCGAAGTCCCTATTGTTTTTGTTGAAATTATTATTATTATTATTTTTCCGATTGTTCGATCGCATTTTTGACCCCTGAAACATGCACAAAAACTCACCAAACTTGGCAGTCTCATCGGGCATGGCGAAAAATTTGATATTTTAACGTCTAATATGAACAGGAAGTGAGTTATGAATTTTTGAAAGTCCGACTTTTGCCCTTTTTTGCATGTTTACAGGGGTCATTCTTTTGCACCCTGATCCTAAAGGCTTCATCTGATTGCCTTAAAATTCTGTCTGTAGCATCTGAAGACCTGGCACAAACACTGGGGCTAAAGTTTTTTGTTTCCGAAATACTATATGACGGGGGCGGGGCATCAAAGTTTTCACTTAAGATTTCCTTCGCCGCAATGGACAAAATGCTTAATAACTCTCCTGCACATGCTGCTAAAAATCCAAAACTTCACATGTACATATAGAGTCTGTACCTGAAGACATCTATATGTTTATATTCAGTTATACACCTTGCGCCAATCAATATCATTTTTTACATTTTGACGTACTGCACGGTGCCCTTTTAACGAATCTGATTGAAAATTGGCTAGAAAAGACTCAAGACATTGATCTTACTCTATCCCTATTTTTGTGACTTTCCTTCGAAGGGCGTGGCTATTACGGTGCCGCAGAGTCTGATTATTCTCCGTGGCAACAAAAGTTCCTGCAAAATGATTCAGATGATCCATCTTCTCGAAATTTTTCACATTTGAGGATATTCAGGCCCTGAAGACGGCTGCCAACTTATTTTTGATCGCAGTGGTAGCGCCACCAACTGGTTAAAACAAATACAAATCATTTTCGTTGATTTTTTTCTCCGGGCAGGTTAACAAAATCTACCTTACATTTGCTCGGATGAGTGTTTAGGCCTTGAGGATGTCACAATACGAAAGTCTTTCGCCTTCTTCAGAGTCTCACATGATGGTGTCTTGTGGCCCGTCTTTATCAGCTGATGTTCCATGAGGGCGTGACTTACCTGTCACAAGAATGAAGGCAAGTCACGCCCCCAGCTGTCCGTTCACTCCGCCAAAATGCTGCTCCAGGTGGTAGAGAGGATGAAGGCTCCCTTGTCTCTGTTCATGGTTTTTATGCCTCGCTTGCAGATCTCAATGGCCTCTCTGATCCAGCGCTGTTGTTTGTTCTCTTCGGTGCGGATGACCCTGCCCTTCTCCCGGTCCATGATGTGGTTTTCCCTTTTGCAGTGGTCAGTGATTGCTGATTTGTAATGTTCATGTTGTGCTTGTTCTTTTACTGCTCTGATTTTTCATTTTTTTGACAGGTAAGTCACACCCTCATGGAACATCAGCTGATAAAGACGGGTCTCAAGACACCATCATGCGACACTCTGAAGAAGGCGAAAGACTCGCCGAAACATGTCAGGTAAAAAATTAACCTAAAACATAATTGTCTGCTTTTAATGAATCAGTCAAATATCAATAATAAGAAGACAAAATGAACCTAATACAAATAAATGAATGCTTAATAACTCCCCTGCACATGCTCCTAAAAATCCAAACCTTCACCTGTAAATAAAACGTCCCGACCTGAAGACATCTTAATGTTATTATTTTGTTATACACACAGTGCCGCCAAGTGGAATCAAAAATTTGTTTTTATTTTAATTTTCACGTACTGCACGGTGCCCTTTTGACGAATCCGACTGAAAATTAGTCAGAAAAGACTCAAGACAATGATCTTACTCTCTGCCGAATTTTGTGACGTTTTGGCAAAAGGCGTGGCTATTAAGGTGCTGAAAAGTCCGATTGTACTCTGTGGCAACAAAAGCTCCGGCAACATGACTCAGATCATCCTATCTTCTCGAAGTTGTACACATTTGAGGATACTTCAGCCCTGAAGACATCTACCAACTTATTTTATATCGTAGTAGTAGCGCCACCAACTGGTAAAAGCTAATACAAGTTATTTTCTTGGATGTTTTTCTCCGTGCAACTCAACAAGGTCGCCCTCATATATGCTCGGATGACTGTTTCGGCCATGAGGATGTCACAATACGAAATTCGTGATTTTTCGTGAAAAGTTGTGGGAGTGGCATTGCACTGTTCGGCAATAAAACAAAGCTGATTATGAGGTTCTAAATATGAACGACAACTCGTAAAACTTTACACACACATCAGGCCGAGCAAATTTATCAATATTTTATACGTTAGTTGTGCAGCTTTTTTGAAATGGCTCGCCATGGCCCTCGAGAAATGTTAAAAAAAAGCAGCTCTGGTTGAGTGTTTCACCTCGCTTTTTGTAAATTTTATGGAGTACAGTGAACCCTCGGTTATCGCGGTTAATGGGGACCGAGACCACCCGCGAAAACTGAAAATCCGCGAAGTAGCGGCGCACCTTCAAAAATGCTTAAAAAAAATATACAATATATATAATAATATATATATATATATATATATATATATATATATATATATATATATATATATATATATATATACGGGGAGAGAGAGAGTGAAATTCATGTTATAACAAAAAAACCAAATTATTATTAAAACATATTATTTTTTTATTCCCCAGCCATTCTTTTTGTATTTATTTAATTACTCCGACTTTTACCTGCTGGTACGCCGTCCGGTGTGCCCTGTGAAATGAAAGGTGGCATTCTTTATTTATTTATTCATTTATTCATTCATAACTGACAGCCTCGCGCTCCGCTCGTGCCCGGGCAGAAGAGGTGCTCCAATTTGGCTTAACTGTGACACACGCCCGTCCTCCTCCGTCCGGAGCTTCCATTCGGTTAAACTTAGGGGCCGCTTGGCACCGCCCGTGCCCGGGGAAGGTGCTCCTCTTCGGCTTACTGTGACGCGAGCATGCCCTCCTCCTCCGGAGCTTCCATTCGGTTAAACTTAGGGGCCGCTTGGAACCGCCCGTGCCCGGGGAAGGTGCTCCTCTTCGGCTTACTGTGACGCGAGCATGCCCTCCTCCTCCGGAGCTTCCATTCGGTTAAACTTAGGGGCCGCTTGGCACCGCCCGTGCCCGGGGAAGGTGCTCCTCTACGGCTTAACTGCCACGCACGCTGGCCGGAGCTCTGGTACGGTCCGAACCGCGCGAAACGTCGCCACCGATCGTGTCCGGGGGAACGTGCTCTTCTTCGTCCACTCTCCTCTTCGCCCACGCTCTTCTTCGGCGCACGCCGGCCGTCTAACCGCTCCAGCGCCCCGTCGTGCCGCTCGGCGAAACTACAATGCCCCCGAATATTTTTTAGACCCGCGAAGCACTGAACCTGCGAAAGGTGAACCGCGAAGTAGCGAGGGTTCACTGTATGTATAAGACCAAGACCTACAAAAAAGTCTCTTGGAGCAATGAGCTAGGTTTTACAGGAAGTCGGCCATTTTGAATTTACTTAAAAGGGGGCGGGTCACCACAATGGACTTTGTGTAGAAATTATTATTGGGGCCCGAGCAGCGACCGCGGCGAGGTCCCTATTGTTTTTGTAGAAAATATTATTACTTTTATTATTATTATTATTATTATTATTAGGGCCTGAGCAGCGACCGCTGCGAAGTCCCTATTGTTTTTGTAGAAATTATTATTATTATTTTTCCGATTGTTCGATCGCATTTTTGACCCCCGAAACATGCACAAAAACTCACCAAACCTGGCAGTCTCATCGGGCATGGCGAAAAATTTGATATTTTAACGTCTAATATGAACAGGAAGTGAGTTATGAATTTTTGAAAGTCCGACTTTTGCCCTTTTTTGCATGTTTACAGGGGTCATTCTTTTGCACCCTGATCCTAAAGGCTTCATCTGATTGCCTTAAAATTCTGTCTGTAGCATCTGAAGACCTGGGACAAACACTGGGGCTAAAATTTTTTGTTTCCGAAATACTATATGACGGGGGCGGGGCATCAAAGTTTTCACTTAAGATTTCCTTCGCCGCAATGGACAAAATGCTTAATAACTCTCCTGCACATGCTGCTAAAAATCCAAAACTTCACATGTACATAAAGAGTCTGTACCTGAAGACATCTATATGTTTATATTCAGTTATACACCTTGCGCCAATCAATATCATTTTTTACATTTTGACGTACTGCACGGTGCCCTTTTAACGAATCTGATTGAAAATTGGCTAGAAAAGACTCAAGACATTGATCTTACTCTATCCCTATTTTTGTGACTTTCCTTCGAAGGGCGTGGCTATTACGGTGCCGCAGAGTCTGATTATTCTCCGTGGCAACAAAAGTTCCTGCAAAATGATTCAGATGATCCATCTTCTCGAAATTTTTCACATTTGAGGATATTCAGGCCCTGAAGACGGCTGCCAACTTATTTTTGATCGCAGTGGTAGCGCCACCAACTGGTTAAAACAAATACAAATTATTTTCGTTGATTTTTTTCTCCGGGCAGGTTAACAAAATCTACCTTACATTTGCTCGGATGAGTGTTTAGGCCTTGAGGATGTCACAATACGAAAGTCTTTCGCCTTCTTCAGAGTGTCACATGATGGTGTCTTGTGGCCCGTCTTTATCAGCTGATGTTCCATGAGGGCGTGACTTACCTGTCACAAGAATGAAGGCAAGTCACGCCCCCCGCTGTCCGTTCACTCCGCCAAAATGCTGCTCCAGGTGGTAGAGAGGATGAAGGCTCCCTTGTCTCTGTTCATGGTTTTTATGCCTCGCTTGCAGATCTCAATGGCCTCTCTGATCCAGCGCTGTTGTTTGTTCTCTTCGGTGCGGATGACCCTGCCCTTCTCCCGGTCCATGATGTGGTTTTCCCTTTTGCAGTGGTCAGTGATTGCTGATTTGTAATGTTCATGTTGTGCTTGTTCTTTTACTGCTCTGATTTTTCATTTTTTTGACAGGTAAGTCACACCCTCATGGAACATCAGCTGATAAAGACGGGTCTCAAGACACCATCATGCGACACTCTGAAGAAGGCGAAAGACTCGCCGAAACATGTCAGGTAAAAAATTAACCTAAAACATAATTGTCTGCTTTTAATGAATCAGTCAAATATCAATAATAAGAAGACAAAATGAACCTAATACAAATAAATGAATGCTTAATAACTCCCCTGCACATGCTCCTAAAAATCCAAACCTTCACCTGTAAATAAAACGTCCCGACCTGAAGACATCTTAATGTTATTATTTTGTTATACACACAGTGCCGCCAAGTGGAATCAAAAATTTGTTTTTATTTTAATTTTCACGTACTGCACGGTGCCCTTTCGACGAATCCGACTGAAAATTAGTCAGAAAAGACTCAAGACAATGATCTTACTCTCTGCCGAATTTTGTGACGTTTTGGCAAAAGGCGTGGCTATTACGGTGCTGAAAAGTCCGATTGTACTCTGTGGCAACAAAAGCTCCTGCAACATGACTCAGGTGATCCTATCTTCTCGAAGTTGCACACATTTGAGGATACTTAAGCCCTGAAGACATCTACCAACTTATTTTTCATCGTAGTAGTAGCGCCACCAACTGGTAAAAGCTAATACAAGTTATTTTCTTGGATGTTTTTCTCCGTGCAACTCAACAAGGTCGCCCTCATATATGCTCGGATGACTGTTTCGGCCATGAGGATGTCACAATACGAAATTCGTCCTTTTTCATGAAAAGTTGTGGGAGTGGCATTGCACTGTTCGGCAATAAAACAAAGCTGATTATGAGGTTCTAAATATGAACGACAACTCGTGAAACTTTACACACACATCAGGCCGAGCAAATTTATCAATATTTTATACGTTAGTTGTGCAGCTTTTTTGAAATGGCTCGCCATGGCCCTCGAGAAATGTTCAAAAAAGCAGCCCTGGTTGAGTGTTTCACCTCGTTTTTTGTAAATTTTATGGAGTACAGTGAACCCTCGGTTATCGCGGTTAATGGGGACCGAGACCACCCGCAAAAACTGAAAATCCGCGAAGTAGCGGCGCACCTTCAAAAATGCTTAAAAAAAATATACAATATATATAATAAATATATAAATATATATATATATATATATATATATATATATATATATATATATATATACGGGGGGAGAGAGAGAGACAGAGAGTGAAATTCATGTTATAACAAAAAAAACAAATTATTATTAAAACTTATTATTTTTTTATTCCCCAACCATTCTTTTTGTATTTATTTAATTACTCCGACTTTTACCTGCTGGTACGCCGTCCGGTGTGCCCTGTGAAATGAAAGGTGGCATTCTTTATTTATTCATTCATTTATTCATTCATAACTGACAGCCTCGCGCTCCGCTCGTGCCCGGGCAGAAGAGGTGCTCCAATTCGGCTTCACTGTGACACACGCCCGCCCTCCTCCCCCGGAGCTTCCATTCGGTTAAACTTAGGGGCCGCTTGGCACCGCCCGTGCCCGGGGAAGGTGCTCCTCTTCGGCTTACTGTGACGCGAGCATGCCCTCCTCCTGCAGAGCTTCCATTCGGTTAAACTTAGGGGCCGCTTGGAACCGCCCGTGCCCGGGGAAGGTGCTCCTCTTCGGCTTACTGTGACGCGAGCATGCCCTCCTCCTCCGGAGCTTCCATTCGGTTAAACTTAGGGGCCGCTTGGCACCGCCCGTGCCCGGGGAAGGTGCTCCTCTACGGCTTAACTGCCACGCACGCCGGCCGGAGCTCTGGTACGGTCCGAACCGCGCGAAACGTCGCCACCGATCGTGTCCGGGGGAACGTGCTCTCTTCGTCCACTCTCCTCTTCGCCCACGCTCTTCTTCGGCGCACGCCGGCCGTCTAACTGCTCCAGCGCCCCGTCGTGCCGCTCGGCGAAACTACAATGCCCCCGAATATTTTTTAGACCCGCGAAGCACTGAACCCGCGAAAGGTGAACCGCGAAGTAGCGAGGGTTCACTGTATGTATAAGACCAAGACCTACAAAAAAGTCTCTTGGAGCAATGAGCTAGGTTTTACAGGAAGTCGGCCATTTTGAATTTACTTAAAAGGGGGCGGGTCACCACAATGGACTTTGTGTAGAAATTATTATTGGGGCCCGAGCAGCGACCGCGGCGAGGTCCCTATTGTTTTTGTAGAAATTATTATTATTATTATTTTTCCGATTGTTCGATCGCATTTTTGACCCCCGAAACATGCACAAAAACTCACCAAACTTGGCAGTCTCATCGGGCATGGCGAAAAATTTGATATTTTAACGTCTAATATGAACAGGAAGTGAGTTATGAATTTTTGAAAGTCCGATTTTTGCCCTTTTTTGCATGTTTACAGGGGTCATTCTTTTGCACCCTGATCCTAAAGGCTTCATCTGATTGCCTTAAAATTCTGTCTGGAGCATCTTAAGACCTGGGACAAACACTGGGGCTAAAAATTTTTGTTTCCGAAATACTATATGACGGGGGCGGGGCTTCAAAGTTTTCACTTAAGATTTCCTTCGCCGCAATGGACAAAATGCTTAATAACTCTCCTGCACGTGCTGCTAAAAATCCAAAACTTCACATGTACATAAAGAGTCGGTACCTGAAGACATCTATATGTTTATATTCAGTTATACACCTTGCGCCAATCAATATCATTTTTTACATTTTGACGTACTGCACGGTGCCCTTTTAACGAATCTGATTGAAAATTGGCTAGAAAAGACTCAAGACATTGATCTTACTCTATCCCTATTTTTGTGACTTTCCTTCGAAGGGCGTGGCTATTACGGTGCCGCAGAGTCTGATTATTCTCCGTGGCAACAAAAGTTCCTGCAAAATGATTCAGATGATCCATCTTCTCGAAATTTTTCACATTTGAGGATATTCAGGCCCTGAAGACGGCTGCCAACTTATTTTTGATCGCAGTGGTAGCGCCACCAACTGGTTAAAACAAATACAAATTATTTTCGTTGATTTTTTTCTCCGGGCAGGTTAACAAAATCTACCTTATATTTGCTCGGATGAGTGTTTAGGCCTTGAGGATGTCACAATACGAAAGTCTTTCGCCTTCTTCAGAGTTTCACATGATGGTGTCTTGTGACCCGTCTTTATCAGCTGATGTTCCATGAGGGCGTGACTTACCTGTCACGAGAATGAAGGCAAGTCACGCCCCCCGCTGTCCGTTCACTCCGCCAAGATGCTGGTCCAGGTGGTAGAGAGGATGAAGGCTCCCTTGTCTCTGTTCATGGTTTTTATGCCTCGCTTGCAGATCTCAATGGCCTCTCTGATCCAGCGCTGTTGTTTGTTCTCTTCGGTGCGGATGACCCTGCCCTTCTCCCGGTCCATGATGTGGTTTTCCCTTTTGCAGTGGTCAGTGATTGCTGATTTGTAATGTTCATGTTGTGCTTGTTCTTTTACTGCTCTGATTTTTCATTTTTTTGACAGGTAAGTCACACCCTCATGGAACATCAGCTGATAAAGACGGGTCTCAAGACACCATCATGCGACACTCTGAAGAAGGTGAAAGACTCGCCGAAACATGTCAGGTAAAAAATTAACCTAAAACATAATTGTCTGCTTTTAATGAATCAGTCAAATATCAATAATAAGAAGACAAAATGAACCTAATACAAATAAATGAATGCTTAATAACTCCCCTGCACATGCTCCTAAAAATCCAAACCTTCACCTGTAAATAAAACGTCCCGACCTGAAGACATCTTAATGTTATTATTTTGTTATACACACAGTGCCGCCAAGTGGAATCAAAAATTTGTTTTTATTTTAATTTTCACGTACTGCACGGTGCCCTTTTGACGAATCCGACTGAAAATTAGTCAGAAAAGACTCAAGACAATGATCTTACTCTCTGCCGAATTTTGTGACGTTTTGGCAAAAGGCGTGGCTATTAAGGTGCTGAAAAGTCCGATTGTACTCTGTGGCAACAAAAGCTCCGGCAACATGACTCAGATGATCCTATCTTCTCGAAGTTGTACACATTTGAGGATACTTCAGCCCTGAAGACATCTACCAACTTATTTTACATCGTAGTAGTAGCGCCACCAACTGGTAAAAGCTAATACAAGTTATTTTCTTGGATGTTTTTCTCCGTGCAACTCAACAAGGTCGCCCTCATATATGCTCGGATGACTGTTTCGGCCATGAGGATGTCACAATACGAAATTCGTGATTTTTCGTGAAAAGTTGTGGGAGTGGCATTGCACTGTTCGGCAATAAAATAAAGCTGATTATGAGGTTCTAAATATGAACGACAACTCGTAAAACTTTACACACACATCAGGCCGAGCAAATTTATCAATATTTTATACGTTAGTTGTGCAGCTTTTTTGAAATGGCTCGCCATGGCCCTCGAGAAATGTTAAAAAAAAGCAGCTCTGGTTGAGTGTTTCACCTCGCTTTTTGTAAATTTTATGGAGTACAGTGAACCCTCGGTTATCGCGGTTAATGGGGACCGAGACCACCCGCGAAAACTGAAAATCCGCGAAGTAGCGGCGCACCTTCAAAAATGCTTAAAAAAAATATACAATATATATCATAAATATATAAATATATATATATATATATATATATATATATATATATATATATATATATATATATATACGGGGAGAGAGAGAGTGAAATTCATGTTATAACAAAAAAACCAAATTATTATTAAAACGTATTATTTTTTTATTCCCCAGCCATTCTTTTTGTTATTATTTAATTACTCCGACTTTTACCTGCTGGTACGCCGTCCGGTGTGCCCTGTGAAATGAAAGGTGGCATTCTTTATTTATTTATTCATTTATTCATTCATAACTGACAGCCTCGCGCTCCGCTCGTGCCCGGGCAGAAGAGGTGCTCCAATTTGGCTTAACTGTGACACACGCCCGTCCTCCTCCGTCCGGAGCTTCCATTCGGTTAAACTTAGGGGCCGCTTGGCACCGCCCGTGCCCGGGGTAGATGCTCCTCTTCGGCTTACTGTGACGCGAGCATGCCCTCCTCCTCCGGAGCTTCCATTCGGTTAAACTTAGGGGCCGCTTGGAACCGCCCGTGCCCGGGGAAGGTGCTCCTCTTCGGCTTACTGTGACGCGAGCATGCCCTCCTCCTCCGGAGCTTCCATTCGGTTAAACTTAGGGGCCGCTTGGCACCGCCCGTGCCCGGGGAAGGTGCTCCTCTACGGCTTAACTGCCACGCACGCTGGCCGGAGCTCTGGTACGGTCCGAACCGCGCGAAACGTCGCCACCGATCGTGTCCGGGGGAACGTGCTCTTCTTCGTCCACTCTCCTCTTCGCCCACGCTCTTCTTCGGCGCACGCCGGCCGTCTAACCGCTCCAGCGCCCCGTCGTGCCGCTCGGCGAAACTACAATGCCCCCGAATATTTTTTAGACCCGCGAAGCACTGAACCTGCGAAAGGTGAACCGCGAAGTAGCGAGGGTTCACTGTATGTATAAGACCAAGACCTACAAAAAAGTCTCTTGGAGCAATGAGCTAGGTTTTACAGGAAGTCGGCCATTTTGAATTTACTTAAAAGGGGGCGGGTCACCACAATGGACTTTGTGTAGAAATTATTATTGGGGCCCGAGCAGCGACCGCGGCGAGGTCCCTATTGTTTTTGTAGAAAATATTATTACTTTTATTATTATTATTATTATTATTATTAGGGCCTGAGCAGCGACCGCTGCGAAGTCCCTATTGTTTTTGTAGAAATTATTATTATTATTTTTCCGATTGTTCGATCGCATTTTTGACCCCCGAAACATGCACAAAAACTCACCAAACTTGGCAGTCTCATCGGGCATGGCGAAAAATTTGATATTTTAACGTCTAATATGAACAGGAAGTGAGTTATGAATTTTTGAAAGTCCGACTTTTGCCCTTTTTTGCATGTTTACAGGGGTCATTCTTTTGCACCCTGATCCTAAAGGCTTCATCTGATTGCCTTAAAATTCTGTCTGTAGCATCTGAAGACCTGGCACAAACACTGGGGCTAAAATTTTTTGTTTCCGAAATACTATATGACGGGGGCGGGGCATCAAAGTTTTCACTTAAGATTTCCTTCGCCGCAATGGACAAAATGCTTAATAACTCTCCTGCACATGCTGCTAAAAATCCAAAACTTCACATGTACATAAAGAGTCTGTACCTGAAGACATCTATATGTTTATATTCAGTTATACACCTTGCGCCAATCAATATCATTTTTTACATTTTGACGTACTGCACGGTGCCCTTTTAACGAATCTGATTGAAAATTGGCTAGAAAAGACTCAAGACATTGATCTTACTCTATCCCTATTTTTGTGACTTTCCTTCGAAGGGCGTGGCTATTACGGTGCCGCAGAGTCTGATTATTCTCCGTGGCAACAAAAGTTCCTGCAAAATGATTCAGATGATCCATCTTCTCGAAATTTTTCACATTTGAGGATATTCAGGCCCTGAAGACGGCTGCCAACTTATTTTTGATCGCAGTGGTAGCGCCACCAACTGGTTAAAACAAATACAAATTATTTTCGTTGATTTTTTTCTCCGGGCAGGTTAACAAAATCTACCTTACATTTGCTCGGATGAGTGTTTAGGCCTTGAGGATGTCACAATACGAAAGTCTTTCGCCTTCTTCAGAGTGTCACATGATGGTGTCTTGTGGCCCGTCTTTATCAGCTGATGTTCCATGAGGGCGTGACTTACCTGTCACAAGAATGAAGGCAAGTCACGCCCCCCGCTGTCCGTTCACTCCGCCAAAATGCTGCTCCAGGTGGTAGAGAGGATGAAGGCTCCCTTGTCTCTGTTCATGGTTTTTATGCCTCGCTTGCAGATCTCAATGGCCTCTCTGATCCAGCGCTGTTGTTTGTTCTCTTCGGTGCGGATGACCCTGCCCTTCTCCCGGTCCATGATGTGGTTTTCCCTTTTGCAGTGGTCAGTGATTGCTGATTTGTAATGTTCATGTTGTGCTTGTTCTTTTACTGCTCTGATTTTTCATTTTTTTGACAGGTAAGTCACACCCTCATGGAACATCAGCTCAAGACACCATCATGCGACACTCTGAAGAAGGCGAAAGACTCGCCGAAACATGTCAGTGAAAAAATTAACCTAAAACATAATTGTCTGCTTTTAATGAATCAGTCAAATATCAATAATAAGAAGACAAAATGAACCTAATACAAATAAAGGAATGCTTAATAACTCCCCTGCACATGCTCCTAAAAATCCAAACCTTCACCTGTAAATAAAACGTCCCGACCTGAAGACATCTTAATGTTATTATTTTGTTATACACACAGTGCCGCCAAGTGGAATCAAAAATTTGTTTTTATTTTAATTTTCACGTACTGCACGGTGCCCTTTTGACGAATCCGACTGAAAATTAGTCAGAAAAGACTCAAGACAATGATCTTACTCTCTGCCGAATTTTGTGACGTTTTGGCAAAAGGCGTGGCTATTAAGGTGCTGAAAAGTCCGATTGTACTCTGTGGCAACAAAAGCTCCGGCAACATGACTCAGATGATCCTATCTTCTCGAAGTTGTACACATTTGAGGATACTTCAGCCCTGAAGACATCTACCAACTTATTTTACATCGTAGTAGTAGCGCCACCAACTGGTAAAAGCTAATACAAGTTATTTTCTTGGATGTTTTTCTCCGTGCAACTCAACAAGGTCGCCCTCATATATGCTCGGATGACTGTTTCGGCCATGAGGATGTCACAATACGAAATTCGTGATTTTTCGTGAAAAGTTGTGGAGTGGCATTGCACTGTTCGGCAATAAAACAAAGCTGATTATGAGGTTCTAAATATGAACGACAACTCGTAAAACTTTACACACACATCAGGCCGAGCAAATTTATCAATATTTTATACGTTAGTTGTGCAGCTTTTTTTAAATGGCTCGCCATGGCCCTCGAGAAATGTTAAAAAAAAGCAGCTCTGGTTGAGTGTTTCACCTCGCTTTTTGTAAATTTTATGGAGTACAGTGAACCCTCGGTTATCGCGGTTAATGGGGACCGAGACCACCCGCGAAAACTGAAAATCCGCGAAGTAGCGGCGCACCTTCAAAAATGCAAAAAAAAAATATACAATATATATAATAAATATATAAATATATATATATATATATATATATATATATATATATATATATATATATATATACGGGGGGAGAGAGAGAGAGAGAGTGAAATTCATGTTATAACAAAAAAACCAAATTATTATTAAAACGTATTATTTTTTTATTCCCCAGCCATTCTTTTTGTATTTATTTAATTACTCCGACTTTTACCTGCTGGTACGCCGTCCGGTGTGCCCTGTGAAATGAAAGGTGGCATTCTTTATTTATTTATTCATTTATTCATTCATAACTGACAGCCTCGCGCTCCGCTCGTGCCCGGGCAGAAGAGGTGCTCCATTTTGGCTTAACTGTGACACACGCCCGCCCTCCTCCCCCGGAGCTTCCATTCGGTTAAACTTAGGGGCCGCTTGGCACCGCCCGTGCCCGGGGAAGGTGCTCCTCTTCGGCTTACTGTGACGCGAGCATGCCCTCCTCCTGCGGAGCTTCCATTCGGTTAAACTTAGGGGCCGCTTGGAACCGCCCGTGCCCGGGGAAGGTGCTCCTCTTCGGCTTACTGTGACGCGAGCATGCCCTCCTCCTCCGGAGCTTCCATTCGGTTAAACTTAGGGGCCGCTTGGCACCGCCCGTGCCCGGGGAAGGTGCTCCTCTACGGCTTAACTGCCACGCACGCCGGCCGGAGCTCTGGTACGGTCCGAACCGCGCGAAACGTCGCCACCGATCGTGTCCGGGGGAACGTGCTCTTCTTCGTCCACTCTCCTCTTCGCCCACGCTCTTCTTCGGCGCACGCCGGCCGTCTAACCGCTCCAGCGCCCCGTCGTGCCGCTCGGCGAAACTACAATGCCCCCGAATATTTTTTATACCCGCGAAGCACTGAACCCGCGAAAGGTGAACCGCGAAGTAGCGAGGGTTCACTGTATGTATAAGACCAAGACCTACAAAAAAGTCTCTTGGAGCAATGAGCTAGGTTTTACAGGAAGTCGGCCATTTTGAATTTACTTAAAAGGGGGCGGGTCACCACAATGGACTTTGTGTAGAAATTATTATTGGGGCCCGAGCAGCGACCGCGGCGAGGTCCCTATTGTTTTTGTAGAAAATATTATTACTTTTATTATTATTATTATTATTATTATTAGGGCCTGAGCAGCGACCGCTGCGAAGTCCCTATTGTTTTTGTAGAAATTATTATTATTATTATTTTTCCGATTGTTCGATCGCATTTTTGACCCCCGAAACATGCACAAAAACTCACCAAACTTGGCAGTCTCATCGGGCATGGCGAAAAATTTGATATTTTAACGTCTAATATGAACAGGAAGTGAGTTATGAATTTTTGAAAGTCCGACTTTTGCCCTTTTTTGCATGTTTACAGGGGTCATTCTTTTGCACCCTGATCCTAAAGGCTTCATCTGATTGCCTTAAAATTCTGTCTGTAGCATCTGAAGACCTGGGACAAACACTGGGGCTAAAATGTTTTGTTTCCGAAATACTATATGACGGGGGCGGGGCTTCAAAGTTTTCACTTAAGATTTCCTTCGCCGCAATGGACAAAATGCTTAATAACTCTCCTGCACATGCTGCTAAAAATCCAAAACTTCACATGTACATAAAGAGTCTGTACCTGAAGACATCTATATGTTTATATTCAGTTATACACCTTGCGCCAATCAATATCATTTTTTACATTTTGACGTACTGCACGGTGCCCTTTTAACGAATCTGATTGAAAATTGGCTAGAAAAGACTCAAGACATTGATCTTACTCTATCCCTATTTTTGTGACTTTCCTTCGAAGGGCGTGGCTATTACGGTGCCGCAGAGTCTGATTATTCTCCGTGGCAACAAAAGTTCCTGCAAAATGATTCAGATGATCCATCTTCTCGAAATTTTTCACATTTGAGGATATTCAGGCCCTGAAGACGGCTGCCAACTTATTTTTGATCGCAGTGGTAGCGCCACCAACTGGTTAAAACAAATACAAATTATTTTCGTTGATGTTTTTCTCCGGGCAGGTTAACAAAATCTACCTTATATTTGCTCGGATGAGTGTTTAGGCCTTGAGCATGTCACAATACGAAAGTCTTTCGCCTTCTTCAGAGTGTCACATGATGGTGCCTTGTGACCCGTCTTTATCAGATGATGTTCCATGAGGGCGTGACTTACCTGTCACAAGAATGAAGGCAAGTCACGCCCCCCGCTGTCCGTTCACTCCGCCAAGATGCTGGTCCAGGTGGTAGAGAGGATGAAGGCTCCCTTGTCTCTGTTCATGGTTTTTATGCCTCGCTTGCAGATCTCAATGGCCTCTCTGATCCAGCGCTGTTGTTTGTTCTCTTCTGTGCGGATGACCCTGCCCTTCTCCCGGTCCATGATGTGGTTTTCCCTTTTGCAGTGGTCAGTGATTGCTGATTTGTAATGTTCATGTTGTGCTTGTTCTTTTACTGCTCTGATTTTTTTCATTTTTTTGACAGGTAAGTCACACCCTCATGGAACATCAGCTCAAGACACCATCATGCGACACTCTGAAGAAGGCGAAAGACTCGCCGAAACATGTCAGTGAAAAAATTAACCTAAAACATAATTGTCTGCTTTTAATGAATCAGTCAAATATCAATAATAAGAAGACAAAATGAACCTAATACAAATAAATGAATGCTTAATAACTCCCCTGCACATGCTCCTAAAAATCCAAACCTTCACCTGTAAATAAAACGTCCCGACCTGAAGACATCTTAATGTTATTATTTTGTTATACACACAGTGCCGCCAAGTGGAATCAAAAATTTGTTTTTATTTTAATTTTCACGTACTGCACGGTGCCCTTTTGACGAATCCGACTGAAAATTAGTCAGAAAAGACTCAAGACAATGATCTTACTCTCTGCCGAATTTTGTGACGTTTTGGCAAAAGGCGTGGCTATTACGGTGCTGAAAAGTCCGATTGTACTCTGTGGCAACAAAAGCTCCGGCAATATGACTCAGATGATCCTATCTTCTCGAAGTTGTACACATTTGAGGATACTTCAGCCCTGAAGACATCTACCGACTTATTTTTCATCGTAGTAGTAGCGCCACCAACTGGTAAAAGCTAATACAAGTTATTTTCTTGGATGTTTTTCTCCGTGCAACTCAACAAGGTTGCCCTCATATATGCTCGGATGACTGTTTCGGCCATGAGGATGTCACAATACGAAATTTGTCCTTTTTCGTGAAAAGTTTTGGGAGTGGCATTGCACTGTTCGGCAATAAAACAACGCTGATTATGAGGTTCTAAATATGAACGACAACTCGTGAAACTTAACACACACATCAGGCCGAGCAAATTTATCAATATTTTATACGTTAGTTGTGCAGCTTTTTTGAAATGGCTCGCCATGGCCCTCGAGAAATGTTAAAAAAAGCAGCCCTGATTGAGTGTTTCACCTCGCTTTTTGTAAATTTTATGGAGTACAGTGAACCCTCGGTTATCGCGGTTAATGGGGACCGAGACCACCCGCGAAAACTGAAAATCCGCGAAGTAGCGGCGCACCTTCAAAAATGCTTAAAAAAAATATACAATGTATATAATAAATATATATATATATATATATATACGGGGAGAGAGAGAGTGAAATTCATTTTATAACAAAAAAAACAAATTATTATTAAAACGTATTATTTTTTTATTCCCCAGCCATTCTTTTTGTATTTATTTAATTACTCCGACTTTTACCTGCTGGTACGCCGTCCGGTGTGCCCTGTGAAATGAAAGGTGGCATTCTTTATTTATTTATTCATTTATTCATTCATAACTGACAGCCTCGCGCTCCGCTCGTGCCCGGGCAGAAGAGGTGCTCCAATTCGGCTTAACTGTGACACACGCCCGCCCTCCTCCCCCGGAGCTTCCATTCGGTTAAACTTAGGGGCCGCTTGGCACCGCCGTGCCCGGGGAAGGTGCTACTCTTCGGCTTACTGTGACGCGAGCATGCCCTCCTCCTCCGGAGCTTCCATTCGGTTAAACTTAGGGGCCGCTTGGAACCGCCCGTGCCCGGGGAAGGTGCTCCTCTTCGGCTTACTGTGACGCGAGCATGCCCTCCTCCTCCGGAGCTTCCATTCGGTTAAACTCAGGGGCCGCTTGGAACCGCCCGTGCCCGGGGAAGGTGCTCCTCTTCGGCTTACTGTGACGCGAACATGCCCTCCTCCTCCGGAGCTTCCATTCGGTTAAACTTAGGGGCCGCTTGGCACCGCCCGTGCCCGGGGAAGGTGCTCCTCTATGGCTTAACTGCCACGCACGCCGGCCGGAGCTCTGGTACGGTCCGAACCGCGCGAAACGTCGCCACCGATCGTGTCCGGGGGAACGTGCTCTTCTTCGTCCACTCTCCTCTTCGCCCACGCTCTTCTTCGGCGCACGCCGGCCGTCTAACCGCTCCAGCGCCCCGTCGTGCCGCTCGGCGAAACTACAATGCCCCCGAATATTTTTTAGACCCGCGAAGCACTGAACCCGCGAAAGGTGAACCGCGAAGTAGCGAGGGTTCACTGTATGTATAAGACCAAGACCTACAAAAAAGTCTCTTGGAGCAATGAGCTAGGTTTTACAGGAAGTCGGCCATTTTGAATTTACTTAAAAGGGGGCGGGTCACCACAATGGACTTTGTGTAGAAATTATTATTGGGGCCCGAGCAGCGACCGCGGCGAGGTCCCTATTGTTTTTGTAGAAAATATTATTACTTTTATTATTATTATTATTATTATTATTATTAGGGCCTGAGCAGCGACCGCTGCGAAGTCCCTATTGTTTTTGTAGGAATTATTATTATTATTATTTTTCCGATTGTTCGATCGCATTTTTGACCCCCGAAACATGCACAAAAACTCACCAAACTTGGCAGTCTCATCGGGCATGGCGAAAAATTTGATATTTTTTAACGTCTAATATGAACAGGAAGTGAGTTATGAATTTTTGAAAGTCCGACTTTTGCCCTTTTTTGCATGTTTACAGGGGTCATTCTTTTGCACCCTGATCCTAAAGGCTTCATCTGATTGCCTTAAAGTTCTGTCTGGAGCATCTTAAGACCTGGGACAAACACTGGGGCTAAAAATTTTTGTTTCCGAAATACTATATGACGGGGGCGGGGCTTCAAAGTTTTCACTTAAGATTTCCTTCGCCGCAATGGACAAAATGCTTAATAACTCTCCTGCACGTGCTGCTAAAAATCCAAAACTTCACATGTACATAAAGAGTCGGTACCTGAAGACATCTATATGTTTATATTCAGTTATACACCTTGCGCCAATCAATATAAATCTTTACATTTTGACGTACTGCACGGTGCCCTTTTAACGAATCCGATTGAAAATTGGCTAGAAAAGACTCAAGACATTGATCTTACTCTATCCCTATTTTTATGACTTTCCTTCAAAGGGCGTGGCTATTACGGTGCCGCAGAGTCTGATTATTCTCCGTGGCAACAAAAGTTCCTGCAAAATGATTCAGATGATCCATCTTCTGGAAATCTTTCACATTTGAGGATATTCAGGCCCTGAAGACGGCTGCCAACTTATTTTTGATCGCAGTGGTAGCGCCACCAACTGGTTAAAACAAATACAAATTATTTTCGTTGATGTTTTTCTCCGGGCAGGTTAACAAAATCTACCTTATATTTGCTCGGATGAGTGTTTAGACCTTGAGGATGTCACAATACGAAAGTCTTTCGCCTTCTTCAGAGTGTCACATGATGGTGTCTTGTGACCCGTCTTTATCAGCTGATGTTCCATGAGGGCGTGACTTACCTGTCACGAGAATGAAGGCAAGTCACGCCCCCCGCTGTCCGTTCACTCCGCCAAGATGCTGGTCCAGGTGGTAGAGAGGATGAAGGCTCCCTTGTCTCTGTTCATGGTTTTTATGCCTCGCTTGCAGATCTCAATGGCCTCTCTGATCCAGCGCTGTTGTTTGTTCTCTTCTGTGCGGATGACCCTGCCCTTCTCCCGGTCCATGATGTGGTTTTCCCTTTTGCAGTGGTCAGTGATTGCTGATTTGTAATGTTCATGTTGTGCTTGTTCTTTTACTGCTCTGATTTTTTCATTTTTTTGACAGGTAAGTCACACCCTCATGGAACATCAGCTGATAAAGACGGGTCTCAAGACACCATCATGCGACACTCTGAAGAAGGCAAAAGACTCGCCGAAACATGTCAGGTAAAAAATTAACCTCAAACATAATTGTCTGCTTTTAATGAATCAGTCAAATATCAATAATAAGAAGACAAAATGAACCTAATACAAATAAATGAATGCTTAATAACTCCCCTGCACATGCTCCTAAAAATCCAAACCTTCACCTGTAAATAAAACGTCCCGACCTGAAGACATCTTAATGTTATTATTTTGTTATACACACAGCGCCGCCAAGTGGAATCAAAAATTTGTTTTTATTTTAATTTTCACGTACTGCACGGTGCCCTTTTGACGAATCCGACTGAAAATTTGTCAGAAAAGACTCAAGACAATGATCTTACTCTCTGCCGAATTTTGTGACGTTTTGGCAAAAGGCGTGGCTATTACGGTGCTGAAAAGTCCGATTGTACTCTGTGGCAACAAAAGCTCCGGCAACATGACTCAGATGATCCTATCTTCTCGAAGTTGTACACATTTGAGGATAATTCAGCCCTGAAGACATCTACCGACTTATTTTTCATCGTAGTAGTAGCGCCACCAACTGGTAAAAGCTAATACAAGTTATTTTCTTGGATGTTTTTCTCCGTGCAACTCAACAAGGTCGCCCTCATATATGCTCGGATGACTGTTTCGGCCATGAGGATGTCACAATACGAAATTTGTCCTTTTTCGTGAAAAGTTGTGGGAGTGGCATTGCACTGTTCGGCAATAAAACAACGCTGATTATGAGGTTCTAAATATGAACGACAACTCGTGAAACTTTACACACACATCAGGCCGAGCAAATTTATCAATATTTTATACGTTAGTTGTGCAGCTTTTTTTAAATGGCTCGCCATGGCCCTCGAGAAATGTTAAAAAAAGCAGCCCTGATTGAGTGTTTCACCTCGCTTTTTGTAAATTTTATGGAGTACAGTGAACCCTCGGTTATCGCGGTTAATGGGGACCGAGACCACCCGCGAAAACTGAAAATCCGCGAAGTAGCGGCGCACCTTCAAAAATGCTTAAAAAAAATATACAATATATATAATAAATATATATATATATATATATATATATATATATATATATATATACGGGGAGAGAGAGAGTGAAATTCATTTTATAACAAAAAAACCAAATTATTATTAAAACGTATTATTTTTTTATTCCCCAGCCATTCTTTTTGTATTTATTTAATTACTCCGACTTTTACCTGCTGGTACGCCGTCCGGTGTGCCCTGTGAAATGAAAGGTGGCATTCTTTATTTATTTATTCATTTATTCATTCATAACTGACAGCCTCGCGCTCCGCTCGTGCCCGGGCAGAAGAGGTGCTCCAATTTGGCTTAACTGTGACACACGCCCGTCCTCCTCCCCCGGAGCTTCCATTCGGTTAAACTTAGGGGCCGCTTGGCACCGCCCGTGCCCGGGGAAGGTGCTCCTCTTCGGCTTACTGTGACGCGAGCATGCCCTCCTCCTCCGGAGCTTCCATTCGGTTAAACTTAGGGGCCGCTTGGAACCGCCCGTGCCCGGGGAAGGTGCTCCTCTTCGGCTTACTGTGACGCGAGCATGCCCTCCTCCTCCGGAGCTTCCATTCGGTTAAACTTAGGGGCCGCTTTGCACCGCCCGTGCCCGGGGAAGGTGCTCCTCTACGGCTTAACTGCCACGCACGCTGGCCGGAGCTCTGGTACGGTCCGAACCGCGCGAAACGTCGCCACCGATCGTGTCCGGGGGAACGTGCTCTTCTTCGTCCACTCTCCTCTTCGCCCACGCTCTTCTTCGGCGCACGCCGGCCGTCTAACCGCTCAAGCGCCCCGTCGTGCCGCTCGGCGAAACTACAATGCCCCCGAATATTTTTTAGACCCGCGAAGCACTGAACCCGCGAAAGGTGAACCGCGAAGTAGCGAGGGTTCACTGTATGTATAAGACCAAGACCTACAAAAAAGTCTCTTGGAGCAATGAGCTAGGTTTTACAGGAAGTCGGCCATTTTGAATTTACTTAAAAGGGGGCGGGTCACCACAATGGACTTTGTGTAGAAATTATTATTGGGGCCCGAGCAGCGACCGCGGCGAGGTCCCAATTGTTTTTGTAGAAAATATTATTACTTTTATTATTATTATTATTATTATTATTAGGGCCTGAGCAGCGACCGCTGCGAAGTCCCTATTGTTTTTGTAGAAATTATTATTATTATTATTTTTCCGATTGTTCGATCGCATTTTTGACCCCCGAAACATGCACAAAAACTCACCAAACTTGGCAGTCTCATCGGGCATGGCGAAAAATTTGATATTTTAACGTCTAATATGAACAGGAAGTGAGTTATGAATTTTTGAAAGTCCGACTTTTGCCCTTTTTTGCATGTTTACAGGGGTCATTCTTTTGCACCCTGTTCCTAAAGGCTTCATCTGATTGCCTTAAAATTCTGTCTGTAGCATCTGAAGACCTGGCACAAACACTGGGGCTAAAATTTTTTGTTTCCGAAATACTATATGACGGGGGCGGGGCATCAAAGTTTTCACTTAAGATTTCCTTCGCCGCAATGGACAAAATGCTTAATAACTCTCCTGCACATGCTGCTAAAAATCCAAAACTTCACATGTACATAAAGAGTCTGTACCTGAAGACATCTATATGTTTATATTCAGTTATACACCTTGCGCCAATCAATATCATTTTTTACATTTTGACGTACTGCATGGTGCCCTTTTAACGGATCTGATTGAAAATTGGCTAGAAAAGACTCAAGACATTGATCTTACTCTATCCCTATTTTTGTGACTTTCCTTCGAAGGGCGTGGCTATTACGGTGCCGCAGAGTCTGATTATTCTCCGTGGCAACAAAAGTTCCTGCAAAATGATTCAGATGATCCATCTTCTCGAAGTTTTTCACATTTGAGGATATTCAGGCCCTGAAGACGGCTGCCAACTTATTTTTGATCGCAGTGGTAGCGCCACCAACTGGTTAAAACAAATACAAATTATTTTCGTTGATGTTTTTCTCCGGGCATGTTAACAAAATCTACCTTATATTTGCTCGGATGAGTGTTTAGGCCTTGAGCATGTCACAATATGAAAGTCTTTCGCCTTCTTCAGAGTGTCACATGATGGTGTCTTGTGACCCGTCTTTATCAGCTGATGTTCCATGAGGGCGTGACTTACCTGTCACAAGAATGAAGGCAAGTCACGCCCCCCGCTGTCCGTTCACTCCGCCAAGATGCTGGTCCAGGTGGTAGAGAGGATGAAGGCTCCCTTGTCTCTGTTCATGGTTTTTATGCCTCGCTTGCAGATCTCAATGGCCTCTCTGATCCAGCGCTGTTGTTTGTTCTCTTCTGTGCGGATGACCCTGCCCTTCTCCCGGTCCATGATGTGGTTTTCCCTTTTGCAGTGGTCAGTGATTGCTGATTTGTAATGTTCATGTTGTGCTTGTTCTTTTACTGCTCTGATTTTTTTCATTTTTTTGACAGGTAAGTCACACCCTCATGGAACATCAGCTCAAGACACCATCATGCGACACTCTGAAGAAGGCGAAAGACTCGCCGAAACATGTCAGGTAAAAAATTAACCTAAAACATAATTGTCTGCTTTTAATGAATCAGTCAAATATCAATAATAAGAAGACAAAATGAACCTAATACAAATAAATGAATGCTTAATAACTCCCCTGCACATGCTCCTAAAAATCCAAACCTTCACCTGTAAATAAAACGTCCCGACCTGAAGACATCGTAATGTTATTATTTTGTTATACACACAGTGCCGCCAAGTGGAATCAAAAATTTGTTTTTATTTTAATTTTCACGTACTGCACGGTGCCCTTTTGACGAATCCGACTGAAAATTAGTCAGAAAAGACTCAAGACAATGATCTTACTCTCTGCCGAATTTTGTGACGTTTTGGCAAAAGGCGTGGCTATTAAGGTGCTGAAAAGTCCGATTGTACTCTGTGGCAACAAAAGCTCCGGCAACATGACTCAGATGATCCTATCTTCTCGAATTGTACACATTTGAGGATACTTCAGCCCTGAAGACATCTACCAACTTATTTTACATCGTAGTAGTAGCGCCACCAACTGGTAAAAGCTAATACAAGTTATTTTCTTGGATGTTTTTCTCCGTGCAACTCAACAAGGTCGCCCTCATATATGCTCGGATGACTGTTTCGGCCATGAGGATGTCACAATACGAAATTCGTCCTTTTTCGTGAAAAGTTGTGGGAGTGGCATTGCACTGTTCGGCAATAAAACAAAGCTGATTATTAGGTTCTAAATATGAACGACAACTCGTAAAACTTTACACACACATCAGGCCGAGCAAATTTATCAATATTTTATACGTTAGTTGTGCAGCTTTTTTGAAATGGCTCGCCATGGCCCTCGAGAAATGTTAAAAAAAGCAGCTCTGGTTGAGTGTTTCACCTCGCTTTTTGTAAATTTTATGGAGTACAGTGAACCCTCGGTTATCGCGGTTAATGGGGACCGAGACCACCCGCAAAAACTGAAAATCCGCGAAGTAGCGGCGCACCTTCAAAAATGCTTAAAAAAAATATACAATATATATAATAAATATATATATATATATATATACGGGGAGAGAGAGAGTGAAATTCATGTTATAACAAAAAAACCAAATTATTATTAAAACGTATTATTTTTTTATTCCCCAGCCATTCTTTTTGTATTTATTTAATTACTCCGACTTTTACCTGCTGGTACGCCGTCCGGTGTGCCCTGTGAAATGAAAGGTGGCATTCTTTATTTATTTATTCATTTATTCATTCATAACTGACAGCCTCGCGCTCCGCTCGTGCCCGGGCAGAAGAGGTGCTCCAATTTGGCTTAACTGTGACACACGCCCGCCCTCCTCCCCCGGAGCTTCCATTCGGTTAAACTTAGGGGCCGCTTGGCACCGCCCGTGCCCGGGGAAGGTGCTCCTCTTCGGCTTACTGTGACGTGAGCATGCCCTCCTCCTCCGGAGCTTCCATTCGGTTAAACTTAGGGGCCGCTTGGAACCGCCCGTGCCCGGGGAAGGTGCTCCTCTACGGCTTAACTGCCACGCACGCCGGCCGGAGCTCTGGTACGGTCCGAACCGCGCGAAACGTCGCCACCGATCGTGTCCGGGGGAACGTGCTCTTCTTCGTCCACTCTCCTCTTCGCCCACGCTCTTCTTCGGCGCACGCCGGCCGTCTAATCTCTCCAGCGACCCGTCGTGCCGCTCGGCGAAACTACAATGCCCCAGAATATTTTTTAGACCCGCGAAGCACTGAACCCGCGAAAGGTGAACCGCGAAGTAGCGAGGGTTCACTGTATGTATAAGACCAAGACCTACAAAAAAGTCTCTTGGAGCAATGAGCTAGGTTTTACAGGAAGTCGGCCATTTTGAATTTACTTAAAAGGGGGCGGGTCACCACAATGGACTTTGTGTAGAAATTATTATTGGGGCCCGAGCAGCGACCGCGGCGAGGTCCCTATTGTTTTTGTAGAAAACATTATTACTTTTATTATTATTATTATTATTATTATTAGGGCCTGAGCAGCGACCGCTGCGAAGTCCCTATTGTTTTTGTAGAAATTATTATTATTATTATTTTTCCGATTGTTCGATCGCATTTTTGACCCCCGAAACATGCACAAAAACTCACCAAACTTGGCAGTCTCATCGGGCATGGCGAAAAATTTGATATTTTAACGTCTAATATGAACAGGAAGTGAGTTATGAATTTTTGAAAGTCCGACTTTTGCCCTTTTTTGCATGTTTACAGGGGTCATTCTTTTGCACCCTGATCCTAAAGGCTTCATCTGATTGCCTTAAAGTTCTGTCTGGAGCATCTTAAGACCTGGGACAAACACTGGGGCTAAAATTTTTTGTTTCCGAAATACTATATGACGGGGGCGGGGCTTCAAAGTTTTCACTTAAGATTTCCTTCGCCGCAATGGACAAAATGCTTAATAACTCTCCTGCACATGCTGCTAAAAATCCAAAACTTCACATGTACATAAAGAGTCGGTACCTGAAGACATCTATATGTTTATATTCAGTTATACACCTTGCGCCAATCAATATCAATTTTTACATTTTGACGTACTGCTCGGTGCCCTTTTAACGAATCCGATTGAAAATTGGCTAGAAAAGACTCAAGACATTGATCTTACTCTATCCCTATTTTTACGACTTTCCTTCAAAGGGCGTGGCTATTACGGTGCCGCAGAGTCTGATTATTCTCCGTGGCAACAAAAGTTCCTGCAAAATGATTCAGATGATCCATCTTCTGGAAATCTTTCACATTTGAGGATATTCAGGCCCTGAAGACGGCTGCCAACTTATTTTTGATCGCAGTGGTAGTGCTACCAACTGGTTAAAACAAATACAAATTATTTTCGTTGATGTTTTTCTCCGGGCAGGTGAACAAAATCTACCTTATATTTGCTCGGATGAGTGTTTAGGCCTTGAGCATGTCACAATACGAAAGTCTTTCGCCTTCTTCAGAGTGTCACATGATGCTGTCTTGTGACCCGTCTTTATCAGCTGATGTTCCATGAGGGCGTGACTTACCTGTCACAAGAATGAAGGCAAGTCACGCCCCCCGCTGTCCGTTCACTCCGCCAAGATGCTGGTCCAGGTGGTAGAGAGGATGAAGGCTCCCTTGTCTCTGTTCATGGTTTTTATGCCTCGCTTGCAGATCTCAATGGCCTCTCTGATCCAGCGCTGTTGTTTGTTCTCTTCTGTGCGGATGACCCTGCCCTTCTCCCGGTCCATGATGTGGTTTTCCCTTTTGCAGTGGTCAGTGATTGCTGATTTGTAATGTTCATGTTGTGCTTGTTCTTTTACTGCTCTGATTTTTTCATTGTTTTGACAGGTAAGTCACACCCTCATGGAACATCAGCTCAAGACACCATCATGCGACACTCTGAAGAAGGCGAAAGACTCGCCGAAACATGTCAGGTAAAAAATTAACCTAAAACATAATTGTCTGCTTTTAATGAATCAGTCAAATATCAATAATAAGAAGACAAAATGAACCTAATACAAATAAATGAATGCTTAATAACTCCCCTGCACATGCTCCTAAAAATCCAAACCTTCACCTGTAAATAAAACGTCCCGACCTGAAGACATCTTAATGTTATTATTTTGTTATACACACAGTGCCGCCAAGTGGAATCAAAAATTTGTTTTTATTTTAATTTTCACGTACTGCACGGTGCCCTTTTGACGAATCCGACTGAAAATGAGTCAGAAAAGATTCAAGACAATGATCTTACTCTCTGCCGAATTTTGTGACGTTTTGGCAAAAGGCGTGGCTATTAAGGTGCTGAAAAGTCCGATTGTACTCTGTGGCAACAAAAGCTCCGGCAACATGACTCAGATGATCCTATCTTCTCGAAGTTGTACACATTTGAGGATACTTCAGCCCTGAAGACATCTACCAACTTATTTTACATCGTAGTAGTAGCGCCACCAACTGGTAAAAGCTAATACAAGTTATTTTCTTGGATGTTTTTCTCCGTGCAACTCAACAAGGTCGCCCTCATATATGCTCGGATGACTGTTTCGGCCATGAGGATGTCACAATACGAAATTCGTCCTTTTTCATGAAAAGTTGTGGGAGTGGCATTGCACTGTTCGGCAACAAAACAAAGCTGATTATGAGGTTCTAAATATGAACGACAACTTGTAAAACTTTACACACACATCAGGCCGAGCAAATTTATCAATATTTTATACGTTAGTTGTGCAGCTTTTTTGAAATGGCTCGCCATGGCCCTCGAGAAATGTTAAAAAAAGCAGCTCTGGTTGAGTGTTTCACCTCGCTTTTTGTAAATTTTATGGAGTACAGTGAACCCTCGGTTATCGCGGTTAACGGGGACCGAGACCACCCGCGAAAACTGAAAATCCGCGAAGTAGCGGCGCACCTTCAAAAATGCTTAAAAAAAATAAACAGGTCACTGCTCGGGCCCTAATAATAATAATAATAATAATTTCCACAAAAACAATGGGGACCTCGTAGCGGTCGCTGCTCGGGCCCTAATAATAATTTCTACAAAAACAATAGGGACCTCGCCGCGGTCGCTGCTCGGGCCCCAATAATAATTTCTACACAAAGTCCATTGTGGTGACCCGCCCCCTTTTAAGTAAATTCAAAATGGCCGACTTCCTGTAAAACCTAGCTCATTGCTCCAAGAGTCTTTTTTGTAGGTCTTGGTCTTATACAAACAGTGAACCCTCGCTACTTGGCGGTTCACCTTTCGCGGGTTCAGTGCTTCGCGGGTCTAAAAAATATTCGGGGGCATTGTAGTTTCGCCGAGCGGCACGACGGGGCGCTGGAGCGGTTAGACGGCCGGCGTGCACCAAAGAAGAGCGTGGGCGAAGAGGAGAGTGGACGAAGAAGAGCACGTTCCCCCGGACACGATCGGTGGCGACGTTTCGCGCGGTTCGGACAGTACCAGAGCTCCGGCCGGCGTGCGTGGCAGTTAAGCCGTAGAGGAGCACCTTCCCCGGGCACGGGCGGTGCCAAGCGGCCCCTAAGTTTAACCGATTGGAAGCTCCGGAGGAGGAGGGCATGCTCGCGTGGCAGTTAAGCCGTAGAGGAGCACCTTCCCCGGGCACGGGCGGTGCCAAGCGGCCCCTAAGTTTAACCGAATGGAAGCTCCGGAGGAGGAGGGCATGCTCGCGTCACAGTAAGCCGAAGAGGAGCACCTTCCCCGGGCACGGGCGGTTCCAAGCGGCCCCTAAGTTTAACCGAATGGAAGCTCCGGAGGAGGAGGGCATGCTCGCGTCACAGTAAGCCGAAGAGGAGCACCTTCCCCGGCCACGGGCGGTTCCAAGCGGCCCCTAAGTTTAACCGAATGGAAGCTCCGGAGGAGGAGGGCATGCTCGCGTCACAGTAAGCCGAAGAGGAGCACCTTCCCCGGGCACGGGCGGTGCCAAGCGGCCCCTAAGTTTAACCGAATGGAAGCTCCGGGGGAGGAGGGTGGGCGTGTGTCACAGTTAAGCCGAATTGGAGCACCTCTTCCGCCCGGGCACGAGCGGAGCGCGAAGCTGTCAGTTATGAATGAATAAATGAATAAATAAATAAATAAATAAAGAATGGCACCTTTCATTTCACAGGGCACACCAGACGGCGTACCAGCAGGTAAAAGTCTGAGTAATTAAATAAATACAAAAAGAATGGCTGGGGAATAAAAAAATAATACGTTTTAATAATAATTTGTTTTTTTTGTTATAACATGAATTTCACTCTCTCTCTCTCTCCCCGTATATATATATATATATATTTATTATATATATTGTATTTTTTTTTAAGCATTTTTGAAGGTGCGCCGCTACTTCGCGGATTTTCAGTTTTCGCGGGTGGTCTCGGTCCCCATTAACCGCGATAACCGAGGGTTCACTGTACTCCATAAAATTTACAAAAAGCGAGGTGAAACACTCAACCAGGGCTGCTTTTTTTAACATTTCTCGAGGGCCATGGCGAGCCATTTCAAAATAGCTGCACAACTAACGTATAAAATATTGATAAATTTGCTCTGCCTGATGTGTGTGTAAAGTTTCACGAGTTGTCGTTCATATTTAGAACCTCATAATCAGCGTTGTTTTATTGCCCACAACTTTTCACGAAAAAGGATGAATTTCGTATTGTGACATCCTCATGGCCGAAACAGTCATCCGAGCATATATGAGGGCGACCTTGTTGAGTTGCACGGAGAAAAACATCCAAAAAAATAACTTGTATTAGCTTTTACCAGTTGGTGGCGCTACTACTACGATGAAAAATAAGTTGGTGGATGTCTTCAGGGCTGAAGTATCCTCAAATGTGTACAACTTCGAGAAGATAGTATCATCTGAGTAATGTTGCCGGAGCTTTTGTTGCCACAGAGTACAATCGGACTTTTCAGCACCGTAATAGCCACGCCTTTTGCCAAAACGTCACAAAATTCGGCAGAGAGTAAGTGAGTCTTTTCTGACTAATTTTCAGTCGGATTCGTCAAAAGGGCACCGTGCAGTACGTGAAAATTAAAATTAAAAAAAATTTTTGATTCCACTTGGCGGCGCTGTGTGTATAATTTTTTTCAGCATGGGCACAAGAATTCCACCGAACATCGCCAGTTCAATGGGATTTTGGTTAAGTCCGCAAATAATAGTGAACAATATACTTTGGCTGCGCGCTCGAATAATTTTACTCGTATATACTTCAATGAGGGTGTAGTGTGGGTATCGGGATCTTTAACACGCCCTAACACGAAGCTGACTCTCCAACCGCCACAGCCTTTTAATGACGAAATTATAAAATAAACAAAAACACTGTTCAACAACATAAAATAAAATAAAAAATCACATCATACTTACATTTATAAACTTTAATCCTCAAGAACATTATTCTCAGGTTGACCGAAAGACGAGGACACGGGAGCGCCTCGGGCATGTTCTTCTTCCTTGTGTAGGCGAATGACGTTTTAAGGTGCTTGTCCGCCACCTGCTGTGCTGAAATATGTATTAAATAAGAAAAGCAAATTGTTGAATGTTTTTTCCCCAATGAAGACTGAATTGTAAAATACCCGGAAATGGCTTTTCTGTTTTAATGTGCATTTAAAAAAAATTCAGATTGTCCTTTTTTGTTGAGATAATTGTTGAATATTGAAATTGCACATGTAACTGGTAATTTAGTTTTAGATATTATTTGAACCAGTGGAGGGCCATGCATTTCACACCTGGGCCTTCAATGAAGTCCTACTTCGTCCTACTTGAATAAATCCCCCTCATAATACCATAATTTATGACACCACGGGTGGACAAACAATATACAGAAAAGCACTTAGACAGCACTGACCGAGTGTTGGACGATATAGCTTCTCTTGAAAGGTCCGTGTTGAAAATGGCCTCGCAAGTGAATCTTCAATTTCTAAAGATAAAGATGTCTTTTAATTGTCCCATAACGGGGACATTTGCAGTGTTACAGCAGCAAAGATATACATCACACAGTGGCACCGACGTAATGTAGCCGTTAATGTATAACATTGGCAGCAGGCATTCATAAAAAGCACGCAAATATACACAGTATATACGTATATACACAGATCCCCATGTATATACACACTTACAGCCCACAACATATACAAGTGTAAGGAAACACTCCTAATGCCTGTCTATGGTTCAGAGGGGAAATAAATAAAAACGCTGCAATGATAAAAAAAAATACTGAATGATTGAAAATACTGCAATGATAAAAATACTGCAAGAATAAAAGTACTGTACCCAGCCAACATGTCCAACTGGGCCCCAAATGGGGTAAATGCGGGATTCCTGGGTACCAAGTGGGAATGGGCTAGAAGTGGGCAATGGTACAGGGTTCCATGTGGGCGCCATCTGGGATTGGTGGGCATGGGCTTAAACTGGGCAAATGTTGTGGGTGCAATACGGGTTGTGTATGGGCTAAGTGGGCATGGGTTAGAACTGGTAAAGATAAAGATAAAGATGTCCTTTATTAGTCCCACAATGGGGAAATTTGAGGTGTTACAGCAGCAAAGATATAGCTCACACAGAGTCGGCGGCGTAATGTAGCCGTTAATGTATAACATTAGCAGCAGACATTCATAAAAAGCATGCAAATATACACAGTATAAACGTATCTAAGTGTAAGGAAAGACTCCTAATGTCTGTCCATTATACAGAGGGGAAAATGCTGTAATGATAAAAACTACTGAATCTACTACTGAAACCATTTATAGGTCCTATTTGGGTTATGTGTGGGCTAAGTGGGCATGGGTTAGAACTGGTCAACCATGTGAGGGTCTCATATGGGCTGTATATGGGCCAAGTGGGCATGGGTTAGAGCTGGTCAACCATGTCTGGGTCCTATTTGGGTTATGTGTGGGCTAAGTGGGCATGGGTTAGAAGTGGTCACCATTTATCGGTCCTGTTTGGGTTATGTGTGGGATAAGTGGGCATAGGTTAGAGCTGGTCAACCATGTCTGGGTCCTGTTATGGGTTATAGATGAGCTAAGCGGGCATGGGTTTGAAAATTTGTTCTGGAGCCTTTTTGATATTTAATGCATGCTATGCTAATAGTAACCACCCGAAGACTATTCTCAGTAGAACTATTCAATGGATGCCAAAACGATAGAGACATGGCCATGGAGCCTATGCTGCGAGATTGTGAAAGGACTAAAATAAGTGTAGGATTTTTGAGGACCAGAAGTCAGCTTTTATTAGGTTTGACATTGATTTAACTTATGGAACAATGCAAATTATGGTCGGGTTGTTGTTGGACTTTTTCCGCTTTTGACTAATGGACGGGTGTTTTTATTTTCTGGGACTCTTTAGAACAAGCGGCACGGTGGCGGACTGGTTAGCAAGTCCGCATCACAGTACAGAAGTGCAAGGTTCTCCCTGTGCCTGCTAGGGTTTTCGCCGGTTTCCTCCCACTTTCCAAAAACATCCATGATAGGTTGATTGGTCACTGGTCCAAGGTCTGAGTGTGAGAGCGGATGGTTGCTTGTCTCTGTGTGCCCTGCGATTGACTGGCAACCAGTTCAGGGTGTACCCTGTCGACTGCCCGAAGACAGCTGGGATAGGCTCCAGCACTCCCGGGGACCCTTGTGAGGACAAGAAGCAGTACAGAGGATTGATTGATTTATTAAAATTAAATTCATGTATTTATCTATGCTAAATTTAACAAGGCTGGACGTTATATTTTGTGAATTTACATGTACCCCCAACTGTGACTTAATAACCCTTAAGGGACAAGATAACATTTTATAATATACCAGACAGCTAAGATTGTCATCTATGAACTATTTGACAAGGCAGGTCCAGCATTGTCAGCCACATCCAACAGTCAACACAGTTACTTTTTTTTAAATAAACAAAATCAACATTATTAATTAATGTTATTTTATTAATTCTGTATGCTGTGAAAGATCTTTATTCAAAGTATATTTGAAGTTATTTCTACCTTATTGCTTGATTTTTGTAGATTCAATTCGGAGTTGTCAAAATTACAGATTCTTTTGAAGGCAGCATATTCAAACTGTGAGAAAAGGAGCGAATGCAAGCTACGCGGTCTTTGAGGTGCGGCAGAAGAGCTGAAAGCACGGTGAGTCCCGAACGATAATTGAATTAATTAATTAATCTTGGGTAAATGTCTGGCTCTCATTTTTTAGACTTACTTTACAATGTGTTTTGTAATTTTTCAAGGTTGCCTCTGTTGGAAAACTGCTTGGTGCGTTAGCTAAAACACAGTATGCTAAAATGATAAGTGACGAGAACACAGAGGGTATATCAACAACGTACGTACTCGAATTATTTTGGGGAAAACTTAAGTACATTATAATCACCCTTTTAATAATACTGATAAGCGTTGTGTGTTTTATTTATTTTTATGAGGACCTTTACAACGAGCTACATATTGTTAGCATTGGGCCTACGACGCTAAACACAGTGTCCCTCGATCTCTCTCCAAAATTCTCCAAAAGACTTAAGCTTTCACTCAAATTAATACAATCTACTCCACTAGCTCATTTAAGGCTTTTTTGTGATGTGTTTGATTTGGGTAAGTAAAGCAAAACATATTAACTGTTGAATGTTGCCTGTTATTTAAATAATAGAAATTCAAGATGAAAGTTGAACAGATATTGAAATGCTAGATTGGCTCATTCAGAATCATGCCACAATGTGCTTTGTATGTTTTGTGTGTGGGTTTATCAAGCTCTAATTCAATGCAGTGTCCAAAACGAGCGCGCATAATTGTTGGATGAATGTTGGTTAATAGAGTCAGATAATAGTTCCAACAGTTGAACAGATGTTGAAATGCTAGATTGGCTCATTCAGAATCATGCCACAATGTGCTTTGTATGTTTTGTGTTTAGGCTTATCAAGCTCTAATTCAATGCAGTGTTGAGCTGCATTTGAGAGGAACTACGTAAGTAACTAATGTGGAAAAATTGTGACTTCTTTGTGTACTTTTATTTTGAATATTCAAATTTTGTGGGTAAAGGTTAGAGAAAATAAGTTAAAAATGAGAGCTGTACAGGTATTTAAGTTTTTGGTTTGTAAAATACCCGAATGTGGGTTTCAGCCGGTGAGGCAATGATTGGACAGAGCAAAAGCTATGCTCCAAAATAGAAGTGATTACACCTTCACTAGACTAACCTGCAGCTAATTACATAATTATAAAATTAACACTTTAACCTGGCTTCCCCATCACAGATGTATTCTTTTAAATGCAAAGCTTTTTGTTCTAGCTTTTGTTGTTAAATGACATTCATGCCCAAGTGTCTATGCATCCATTGCAGGGATGTTTTCTCAAGTGACGAGTCTGAAGCCTGTGATGACGAAGTACCATCTACACCTCCCCATGGATTGTCACAGAGAAAAAGCTTCCTAACCAAGAGAGGCGCTGCAGAAGGTCCTTGAGTACGTCCAACGTGTTGAGTCTGTGAGTCTACTGCAGGATCTAATGCAGGTATGAAAATGATGAAATTTTAATGTATTATCTTCAAAATTATAAATAATTATTTAATTTCTTGAAATATAAAATTAGGTACCCTAAACCCAAGTAGGAACCCCAGTCCCAGTACATTCCTGATTCTGGAGCTACAGAGATCAAACCATCCTACTGTATCACTAAATAGCCCCACCTCTAAAACCCTGATTCGGAAGGCCGAGTTGAAAGACTTCAGAGTTCAAGATGGTCAACTGCAACTATGATAAGCCGAATGTGTTCACCCCAAGTCGGAAACTGAGAAAAAGACTCAATTTTCACATGATTTCAGTCCCTTCTATATTTAAAAGAATGTATTGGGGCTCTAAAAATGTGAAATATTTTTACAAGTATTTCTTTTACTACTCATAGGCAGTTTCATAATAATAGTACAATTTGGCATCGTGTATTGTTTTTTGGTTCCATTCAAAATGCACAAGACGTATAGACATATTTTGTTTGTGGATCGCTGCAGCATCACACGAGCGCACAGAGACAAACGTGGCAGCAACTTAAAACAATTAAAATATCGAATCGAAATCGGGAACTGAAAATCAAAAATCGAATCGGGGCTAGAGTGAATCGTTACCTCCCTAATCATAATCATTTTGGTAGAATGTTGGGCTCTTGCCCTTTGAGTGTATATGGCGTTACCGAAGCTGTTCACTTAATCGACAATTCCTTTCCTGTGACGTTTATCATACCCAGTTTAACTGCCAAAATATTTTTAAGTGTGTGATGATTATCTGGATCGAGTGACACCCATGTTATAATGGTTGCAGGTATTGGTGGATTGGACGATAGTGTCAGAACAATGATGGCGTTCATCATGACAAATCCTCTGTCTCTGAAGTACAATCTCTTTGGACATCGTAGCAAGAACAAGCGCCGAGACCTGCCTTTTTCTGATGTTCTATACGGTAATATATATATATATATTTTTTTTTTTTTTAAGGGATTGTGGTGTGAAGACATTTCAGCATGTCCCATAAGGTTTCACAATCATTAAATAGCTTTACTAAGTTGACTTCTTGTCTTTTTTGTTTTAGGAGCACTGAAAAGGAATGGAGCCACAAAGGACATCAACGAGAAGGACACAGGCAACCCTGTCCAAGTGGTTCATGGGAGCTTGTGATCAAGGTGGGAATAGGGCAGTTCGAGCTCGGAGATCTCAAGGCAACTGTCAGGTTTAAAACGTCCTGACGCCATTTTTAGACTGAAGGTGGCATAAATCCAGACCAAACCAGTTAGAGTTTTGTTTTTGACCATTCGCGAATGGGAGAGGAAGTCAGGAGGTGAAGCAGGCGTCTTGCCAGTTCAATCTCGCGCACTCTCTCTCACTCTCTACCACCCGTTCGGTCTTTTATCAGCAACCTAAGCAGACAATGGAGGTCTGTCTGAAATTCTAGCAGGCAGGCAGGAAGCAATCAACCACAGTAGTCAGTCAGGAATTCGAAACTAAAGTGTGTGCGTGTGTTCCAGTTGTGCGCGTGTGTGCTAAAGCAATAATGTGAGTGTCTGTGTGTGTGTGCGCAATTATAACTGATACAAATAGTGTATAAAAACATGATTAGAAATACACAAACTATTTACATATCCTCATCCCATCTCACATTCCCCCGTTTGTGGGTTTAAATCATGTCCTTACGGCTTTAAGACAGATCATCATAATGAAATCATACAACAGTGTGGTCATCCGTGGAGGGGCGAAAACCCTCAGTAGGGACAAAATTCCCCTCCTCCCTTCCGGCGTGGAACGAGATTCTCATGGTATGTTGGTCACTTGGGAATAAAACATAAAAAAAACTTCAATATACCTAGTGAAAAATAACAACTGTCTCCACGCAGAGCTTGTCTCCACGCAGAGCTTGTCTCTGCGGCGACTTGATGGAGGCCCTTGCCTCGTTGTAGGAGGGGACAGCCGTCTTTACCTCCCGGATCTTCGTGTGTGGTGTATGTGTGTGCATGTGTGGGGGCAGGGGCAAAAGGGTCCATGTGTTATTTAGGTTTCAGTGTCCAGTTCGAGTTTGTCATTGTCCAGTTCGAATTCGTCATTCTCAACATCAATCAGGTTGTAATGGTACATTTGGGCAACAAACATGCAGTTAATAATCATCTTTGTCATAAGAATAATGCAACATGAACAGACTACACATAACAAAAATGAAAACCATAATTATCCCGATATATTGTCTTTCAAATTCTTCGTAGTGGTCATAACATCAATAATTGTTTCATTTTATTAAAAATGTAAATGCAGTAATGTTCTCCAATCAAGGCTAAAATTCTTTATGTACGTCATTAATTTCCAAACAATATCTAATCTTTTTGTTCTGTGGCTTCAACATTCGTATCTGTGGCTGGTTGTGCGGTTCCGATGTGCGTGTGGTCCGATATTGTGACTCAGGTGGGCTCCTGTTCGAGGGATTCGCGTTGCTCGGCCTTTAGCTGGAAACCGGAGAAGCTTGTACTGCAACTGGTGGATCCAGCTGCCACGCCCCGCGACCTTTGCTGCCGTCGGGGTCACTGCAATCATCTGGCGAGGGCCATCTCAGCATTCACTTGTCCCAACGAAGTCGTTTCAGCACCTTGAAGAAGAGTTGGTCTCCCACACGGACGTGATTTCTCTGTGGATCAGAACACACTGACCAGTAATTGCGTCTTTTTTTTTTTTTTTTTTTTTTTGGTCAAAACATGTTTCCCATGTGGACTGGGACTGATGTGCCAGTCGCTGGTGGTTCTGATGAACCTGAGAGTCGATAGGGGATAGTGTCCTAACTTCGGCTGGCACTATCCTCATTGCTGTGATTGAAACACAGTCTGGTCATTGTCTCCTTTTTTTCCCTCATTGTCTTGATAAGTCTGCCCTTAACAGTCCCATTAGTGCGTTCCACAAGTCCTGCAGACTGTATGCACAATGACGCTTTGAGTCAATTTTGCAACAACTGTCCCACTTGTTACAACATCATTCACAAATGCATAATTTTCACTTCAAATCACTTCTTGAAATTCCAAATGTCAGGATAATTTGTGTTAGGTTGAAGATGTATTTTATCCCATATTTTACTCTATTAGTATTGCAAAAGAATTGTTCCACAGCGTGACCCATGTTTGACCATATGGATGAGAAGACTTCACAGAGAAGCGGATGCCTGAAGACTGGATCAACGTCTGCAACATCAAAGGAGGTGTGCTGAGACACACCTCTGAAACAAAAGGACTGAGACTTTAGTACCAGAGCACTAAAAGGGCATATCTGCCTTTTCAATCAGTGGATGACTGCCATTGATGTCTGTCTTTCCTCTTGTGTCTGAGATGTTTACATGTTCCTGCTGGTGCTCCCCCCTTCATCCCTTAGTGCAAATACATTGTATTGTTAGGGACTTCCCTAATAAAATAGAGGGCTCGGCGGAGTGTGCTCCAGAACGAATTTGGAGATGTAACTGAGCACACCTCCGTTCGTTCTCCTCGCGAGTAAAAGATCAACTCTTGTCTTCCTTCCATTCATTTAGCCTATGTTCAGTGAATGCTTAGGTGATTGAACCTGACAATTTGATTACACAACACTTTTTCCAACTGTTTTAGCATCAACATATGTTGTCGGAAACAACTTAATCCATTTTGAAAACATATGCATTACAACCAAACAATATTGCATCTCAAACAAATAACACTGTCTAAAAAAAAGTTTTTTGTTGAAAAGTCTGTATGTGGGAACAATTTCATATCATACTACCCCTCTCTTGACACATGGTTATGCTCGTGTGTCACTCTTATTACTTTTCCAATCAATGAATTAGGCAGCCAGGATTTGCCATCTGCCAATTTGCTGATCCTGTCCTCAGCAATGTTTGCACCTTTGTTCTCCCAATGTGTGCGTTCAATTACTGGTACCTTTTTCCCTGGCGTGGGATCAAATTGTCAAGTTGATTTTCTGCGTGTGGGGGTGTGTTCATTTTCCCTTTTAGCTGCGCTGTGTCGATATAAAGGCGAGGCAGTTTCCAATTGTAATTGTGTCATTTTCTGTTAAGTGAATTTTGCGTTCACAAATAACTATTTTAGACGTGCTTTATGCACAACTTTTCTTTTCCTGTTGTGGTTTTTAAAGCCCAATGTCGACAGAACGCATGAACATTTATCTTGATTGTCAGTCCACATTGTAACCATACAACTCATACAAGATGGGAAACCCCAAATTTTAATTAGCTCACACCCGCCTACGCTCTTCCTGCTTATCCTAACAATCTCTTATCCGTTGGTATCACAATGTTAGTACTCCCATCGCATAAAAGTCAGTTTGATTTCAGGCTGCGACCTTGGTTCTCAAACACTTTTACCTCTTATCAGTCTGGAATGCCCACCTGGTCTGTGTTACAAGTCTGAGTTCCTCCAGTCGGGAGGAAGGTCAAGTCGCGGTTTGGTGATAATTTGGACGGCTCCACAGTCGTGTGGCGCCTCCTAGATGATGCGGGGAAAAAATGACGCTGGGCTGAAATGCACCGCAACTTATCAGTATAATGTGTCCCTGTGACAATTAGGCCGGCGTGCAATGTGAATGTGGTGGGAAAAGAATGTAATTTTTTGATTCCTTAAAGCAGCAGTGAAAGCTCTTAATCACACTCTAAGTGGTTCTCTGCCACGAAATCCAAATTGTTGTGACTAAATATGCAAATGAATTCATTTTGCCCTGGTTCCTGCAGTAACCCAGGCTAATGAAGTCATTTTTTGCAGTCACTGTTTTGCTCAAATGGCTTATAATAATTTGGTAGTGCGTTAAGATACTTTGTCGATACAATCTTGTAGTGTATCTTCACAAGTTCCAACATACACAACCCATTCCATGGCCATGACGATACTGTTTTAAAGATTACCAAGGCTTGTTGGACCTTTCTCTGCCACATAAATTACAGCCCTGAGAGGCACTGGGCCTCAACTTTATCTATGAAGGGTCAGGGATTTAATGGGGGTCACCGAGGCGTCCCAAGGAAAGTTTTTACAGAAAAGTGGTCTGGCAATATCTTTTCTCTTTCTTATCACTGACAATGCGCCCCTTTAAAGTTTTGACGTTTGTTTGAATTCGCCCGTGCTTATTAATTCTATTGAAGTCCAATTTTGTCAGTGTATCACGGCCTAATGAGTAAAACGCATGTTGATGTAGAACTCCTTCTACACACACTTTTATGTTTGACTTTTTACGTCACGTGATCCTCCATTGCTACCACAACTCGTCCTGAAAAGTTAATGTTTTGTAACAAGACTTACTGCTTCCTCCTTTCTTTCTTTTCTTTTTCCTTCCTTCTGCCCAACACGTTCATGCTTTCTGTGCATAATTTAGAATTTTCTTTTCCATTTTACAAGTTGGCCAATTTAAATTAGGTTGTTTTATTTGAAAAGCCTGTAATTCTCTTTTTTTTCCCCTTTTCACCTAATCACAAATTTCTTATCACAAAAATGAACATGTTAATTCTATTTTATTTCCTATTTTTCCAATCTTGTGACTCATTTCACTTCAACCAGTTCTACCTTAAAGTGGACAAGTACACATCAATGTTTTTTGTAGTTTCTATTTTCTTCTCTGCTTTAATGAAAATTATAGCCCTTCTAGCCAAATTTTTCCTGTGTCATTTCTATCTCTGCATTTCATTCCATTTCTGGCCTACCTTAATACTAAAACAAAAATGCTCTTTCAAAAATTAAAACTATCTAAAACTAGTGATGGCAAAATGAAGCCCCATAAAGCAGCCAAGCCCTGCAGGGAAATACTTCACACACGAATGGGCTTCGAGATGCTTCATTTTTCTTGACTACGCCATCCCATGGACAGAAAAATGTATAACATGCTTGGTGCATGCAATAAAATGGTGAGCTGTAAATCATGCTCTGCCCACCAAACAATATGTATTTGAAGAGTGATTTTAATTGTTCTGTTTTACTTTGTCTTCTAACTTCTCCAATATTCAGACAGCTCCGCCGAGACCAACGTTTCACCCCCACACTGATATAAAATGGACCCAACCGTTTGGGTCTCTTTCCAAATTTGGTACCAAAGCCTCCCCCACAGTGCGGCAGCTATCTTGAATTGGCCCGTTCCCAGAAAGTTTTACTTCATTCAGTGTCATTCAGTATTATTCAAAATCTTTCAGTGTCATTCCAAATCATTCAATGTCATTCACAATCTTTCCACATCCTTCCACCTTCCATCGTTCAGTGTCATTCCACATTCTCTTTCATATATAACATAACATAACAATAACATAATCCTGGGTCAGCAGACACCTAATTAATGTGTTAATACATGATACATTTTTCTATAAGCAACCCTTATGATTGTAACGTATTTTTAATTCTTTCTAGGCGGGAACTGTCCGAACAAAAAATTCATGCAATTTGTAATTAGACACTTTGTCATACAAAAAGTCACTCAGGGCAAGAGAAAAAAAATTGTCACTTGCCCAAGTTGGGCAAGTAATTTGGCCACTCGGGCAAGGCAAATTTTAGTGGCACTTGCCCTATGGGCAAGCAGTTTTTAAAGTTAACTTCGAACCCTGTGATGGTGTCTTGTGACCTGTCTTTATCAGCTGATGTTCCATGAAGGCGTGCCTTACCTGTCACAAGAATGAAGGCAAGTCACGCCCCCCGCTGTCCATTCACTCCGCCAAGACGCTGCTCCAGGTGGTAGAGAGGATGAAGGCTCCCTTGTCTCTGTTCATGGTTTTTATGCCTCGCTTGCAGATCTCAATGGCCTCTCTGATCCAGCGCTGTAGTTTGTTCTCTTCTGTGCGGATGACCCTGCCCTTCTCCCGGTCCATGATGTGGTTTTCCCTTTTGCAGTGGTCAGTGATTGCTGATTTGTAATGTTCATGTTGTGCTTGTTCTTTTACTGCTCTGATTTTTTTATTTTTTTGACAGGTAAGTCACACCCTCATGGAACATCAGCTGATAAAGACTGGTCTCAAGACACCATCATGCGACACTCTGAAGAAGGCGAAAGACTCGCCGAAACATGTCAGGTAAAAAATTAACCTAAAACATAAATGTCTGCTTTTAATGAATCAGTCAAATATCAATAATAAGAAGACAAAATGAACCTAATACAAATAAATGAATGCTTAATAACTCCCCTGCACATGCTCCTAAAAATCCAAACCTTCACCTGTAAATAAAACGTCCCGACCTGAAGACATCTTAATGTTATTATTTTGTTTTACACACAGCGCCGCCAAGTGGAATCAAAAATTTGTTTTTATTTTAATTTTCACGTACTGCACGGTGCCCTTCTGACGAATCCGACTGAAAATTAGTCAGAAAAGACTCAAGACAATGATCTTACTCTCTGCCGAATTTTGTGACGTTTTGGCAAAAGGCGTGGCTATTACGGTGCTGAAAAGTCCGATTGTACTTTGTGACAACAAAAGCTCCGGCAACATGACTCAGATGATCCTATCTTCTCGAAGTTGTACACATTTGAGGATACTTCAGCCCTGAAGACTTCTACCAACTTATTTTTCATCGTAGTAGTAGCGCCACCAACTGGTAAAAGCTAATACAAGTTATTTTCTTGGATGTTTTTCTCCGTGCAACTCAACAAGGTCGCCCTCATATATGCTCGGATTACTGTTTCGGCCATGAGGATGTCACAATACGAAATTCGTCCTTTTTCGTGAAAGGTTGTGGGAGTGGCATTGCACTGTTCGGCAATAAAACAACGCTGATTATGAGGTTGTAAATATGAACGACAACTCGTGAAACTTTACACACACATCAGGCCGAGCAAATTTATAAATATATATATATATATATATATATATATATATATATATATATATACGGGGAGAGAGAGAGTGAAATTCATGTTACAACAAAAAAAAACAAATTATTATTAAAACATATTATTTTTTAATTCCCCAGCCATTCTTTTTGTATTTATTTAATTACTCCGACTTTTACCTGCTGGTACGCCGTCCGGTGTGCCCTGTGAAATGAAAGGTGGCATTCTTTATTTATTTATTCATTTATTCATTCATAACTAACAGCCTCGCGCTCCGCTCGTGCCCGGGCGGAAGAGGTGCTCCAATTCGGCTTAACTGTGACACACGCCCGCCCTCCTCCCCCGGAACTTCCATTCGGTTAAACTTAGGGGCCGCTTGGCACCGCCCGTGCCCGGGGAAGGTGCTCCTCTTCGGCTTACTGTGACGCGAGCATACCCTCCTCCTCCGGAGCTTCCATTCAGTTAAACTTAGGGGCCGCTTGAAACCGCCCGTGCCCGGGGAAGGTGCTCCTCTTCGGCTTACTGTGACGCGAGCATCCCCTCCTCCTCCGGAGCTTCCATTCGGTTAAACTTAGGGGCCGCTTGGAACCGCCCGTGCCCGTGGAAGGTGCTCCTCTTCGGCTTACTGTGACGCGAGCATGCCCTCCTCCTCCGGAGCTTCCATTCGGTTAACCTTAGGGGCCGCTTGGAACCGCCCGTGCCCGGGGAAGGTGCTCCTCTTCGGCTTACTGTGACGCGAGCATGCCCTCCTCCTCCGGAGCTTCCATTCGGTTAAACTTAGGGGCCGCTTGGCACCGCCCGTGCCCGGGGAAGGTGTTCCTCTACGGCTTAACTGCCACGCACGCCGGCCGGAGCTCTGGTACGGTTCAAACCGCGCGAAACGTCGCCACCGATCGTGTCCGGGGGAACGTGCTCTTCTTCGTCCACTCTCCTCTTCGCCCACGCTCTTCTTCGGCGCACGCCGGCCGTCTAACTGCTCCAGCGCCCCGTCGTGCCGCTCGGCGAAACTACAATGCCCCCGAATATTTTTTAGACCCGCGAAGCACTGAACCCGCGAAAGGTGAACCGCGAAGTAGCGAGGGTTCACTGTATGTATAAGACCAAGACCTACAAAAAAGTCTCTTGGAGCAATGAGCTAGGTTTTACAGGAAGTCGGCCATTTTTAATTTACTTAAAAGGGGGCGGGTCACCACAATGGACTTTGTGTAGAAATTATTATTGGGGCCCGAGCAGCGACGGCGGCGAGGTCCCTATTGTTTTTGAAGAAATTATTATTAGGGCCCGAGCAGCGACCGCTACGAGGTCCCCATTGTTTTTGTGGAAATTATTATTATTTTTATTATTATTATTAGGGCCCGAGCAGTGACCGCTGCGAGGTCCCTATTGTTTTTCTAGAAATTGTTATTAGGGCCCGAGCTGCGACGGCTGCGAGGTCCCTATTGTTTTTGTAGAAAATATTATTACTTTTATTATTAATAATATTATTATTATTATTATTATTAGGGCCTGAGCAGCGACCGCTGCGAAGTCCCTATTGTTTTTGTAGAAATTATTATTATTATTATTTTTCTGATTGTTCGATCGCATTTTTGACCCCCGAAACATGCACAAAAACTCACCAAACTTGGCAGTCTCATCGGGCATGGCGAAAAATTTGATATTTTAACGTCTAATATGAACAGGAAGTGAGTTATGAATTTTTGAAAGTCCGACTTTTGCCCTTTTTTGCATGTTTACAGGGGTCATTCTTTTGCACCCTGATCCTAAAGGCTTCATCTGATTGCCTTAAAATTCTGTCTGTAGCATCTGAAGACCTGGGACAAACACTGGGGCTAAAATTTTTTGTTTCCGAAATACTATATGACAGGGGCGGGGCTTCAAAGTTTTCACTTAAGATTTCTTTCGCCGCAATGGACAAAATGCTTAATAACTCTCCTGCACATGCTGCTAAAAATCCAAAACTTCACATGTACATAAAGAGTCTGTACCTGAAGACATCTATATGTTTATATTCAGTTATACACCTTGCGCCAATCAATATAATTTTTTACATTTTGACGTACTGCACGGTGCCCTTTTAACGAATCTGATTGAAAATTGGCTAGAAAAGACTCAAGACATTGATCTTACTCTATCCCTATTTTTGTGACTTTCCTTCGAAGGGCGTGGCTATTACGGTGCCGCAGAGTCTGATTATTCTCCGTGGCAACAAAAGTTCCTGCAAAATGATTCAGATGATCCATCTTCTCGAAATTTTTCACATTTGAGGATATTCAGGCCCTGAAGACGGCTGCCAACTTATTTTTGATCGCAGTGGTAGCGCCACCAACTGGTTAAAACAAATACAAATTATTTTTGTTGATGTTTTTCTCCGGGCAGGTTAACAAAATCTACCTTATATTTGCTCGGATGAGTGTTTAGGCCTTGAGCATGTCACAATACAAAAGTCTTTCGCCTTCTTCAGAGTGTCACATGATGGTGTCTTGTGACCCGTCTTTATCAGCTGATGTTCCATGAGGGCGTGACTTACCTGTCACAAGAATGAAGGCAAGTCACGCCCCCCGCTGTCCGTTCACTCCGCCAAGATGCTGGTCCAGGTGGTAGAGAGGATGAAGGCTCCCTTGTCTCTGTTCATGGTTTTTATGCCTCGCTTGCAGATCTCAATGGCCTCTCTGATCCAGCGCTGTTGTTTGTTCTCTTCTGTGCGGATGACCCTGCCCTTCTCCCGGTCCATGATGTGGTTTTCCCTTTTGCAGTGGTCAGTGATTGCTGATTTGTAATGTTCATGTTGTGCTTGTTCTTTTACTGCTCTGATTTTTTTCATTTTTTTGACAGGTAAGCCACACCCTCATGGAACATCAGCTCAAGACACCATCATGCGACACTCTGAAGAAGGCGAAAGACTCGCCGAAACATGTCAGGTAAAAAATTATCCTAAAACATAATTGTCTGCTTTTAATGAATCAGTCAAATATCAATAATAAGAAGACAAAATGAACCTAATACAAATAAATGAATGCTTAATAACTCCCCTGCACATGCTCCTAAAAATCCAAACCTTCACCTGTAAATAAAACGTCCCGACCTGAAGACATCTTAATGTTATTATTTTGTTATACATACAGTGCCGCCAAGTGGAATCAAAAAATTTTTTTTATTTTAATTTTCACGTACTGCACGGTGCCCTTTTGACGAATCCGACTGAAAATTAGTCAGAAAAGAGTCTAGACAATGATCTTACTCTCTGCCGAATTTTGTGACGTTTTGGCAAAAGGCGTGGCTATTACGGTGCTGAAAAGTCCGATTGTACTCTGTGGCAACAAAAGCTCCAGCAACATGACTCAGATGATCCTATCTTCTCGAAGTTGCACACATTTGAGGATACTTAAGCCCTGAAGACATCTACCAACTTATTTTTCATCGTAGTAGTAGCGCCACCAACTGCTAATAGCTAATACAAGTTATTTTCTTGGATGTTTTTCTCCGTGCAACTCAACAAGGTCGCCCTCATATATGCTCGGATGACTGTTTCGGGCCATGAGGATGTCATAATACGAAATTTGTCCTTTTTCATGAAAAGTTGTGGGAGTGGCATTGCACTGTTCGGCAATAAAACAACGCTGATTATGAGGTTCTAAATATGAACAACAACTCGTGAAACTTTACACACACATCAGGCCGAGCAAATTTATCAATATTTTATACGTGAGTTGTGCAGCTTTTTTGAAATGGCTCACCATGGCCCTCGAGAAATGTTCAAAAAAAGCAGCCCTGGTTGAGTGTTTCACCTCGCTTTTTGTCAATTTTATGGAGTACAGTGAACCCTCGGTTATCGCGGTTAATGGGGACCGAGACCACCCGCGAAAACTGAAAATCCGCGAAGTAGCGGCGCACCTTCAAAAATGCTTAAAAAAAATATACAATATATATAATAAATATATATATATATATATATATATATATATATATATATATATATATATATATATATATATATATATACGGGGGGAGAGAGAGAGAGAGAGAGTGAAATTCATGTTATAACAAAAAAAACAAATTATTATTAAAACGTATTATTTTTTTATTCCCCAACCATTCTTTTTGTATTTATTTAATTACTCCGACTTTTACCTGCTGGTACGCCGTCCGGTGTGCCCTGTGAAATGAAAGGTGGCATTCTTTATTTATTTATTCATTTATTCATTCATAACTGACAGCCTCGCGCTCCGCTCGTGCCCGGGCAGAAGAGGTGCTCCAATTCGGCTTAACTGTGACACACGCCCGCCCTCCTCCCCCGGAGCTTCCATTCGGTTAAACTTAGGGGCCGCTTGGCACCGCCCGTGCCCGGGGAAGGTGCTCCTCTTCGGCTTACTGTGACGCGAGCATGCCCTCCTCCTCCGGAGCTTCCATTCGGTTAAACTTAGGGGCCGCTTGGAACCGCCCGTGCCCGGGGAAGGTGCTCCTCTTCGGCTTACTGTGACGCGAGCATGCCCTCCTCCTCCGGAGCTTCCATTCGGTTAAACTCAGGGGCCGCTTGGAACCGCCCGTGCCCGGGGAAGGTGCTCCTCTACGGCTTAACTGCCACGCACGCCGGCCGGTGCTCTGGTACGGTCCGAACCGCGCGAAACGTCGCCACCGATCGTGTCCGGGTGAACGTGCTCTTCTTCGTCCACTCTCCTCTTTGCCCACGCTCTTCTTCGGCGCCCGCCGGCCGTCTAACCGCTCCAGCGCCCCGTCGTGCCGCTCGGCGAAACTACAATGCCCCCGAATATTTTTTAGACCCGCGAAGCACTGAACCCGCGAAAGGTGAACCTCGAAGTAGCTAGGGTTCACTGTATGTATAAGACCAAGACCTACAAAAAAGTCTCTTGGAGCAATGAGCTAGGTTTTACAGGAAGTCGGCCATTTTGAATTTACTTAAAAGGGGGCGGGTCTCCACAATGGACTTTGTGTAGAAATTATTATTGGGGCCCGAGCAGCGACCGCGTCGAGGTCCCTATTGTTTTTGTAGAAATTATTATTACTTTTATTATTATTATTATTATTATTATTAGGGCCTGAGCAGCGACCGCTGCGAAGTCCCTATTGTTTTTGTAGAAATTATTATTATTATTATTTTTCCGATTGTTCGATCGCATTTTTGACCCCCGAAACATGCACAAAAACTCACCAAACTTGGCAGTCTCATCGGGCATGGCGAAAAATTTGATATTTTAACGTCTAATATGAACAGGAAGTGAGTTATGAATTTTTGAAAGTCCGACTTTTGCCCTTTTTTGCATGTTTACAGGGGTCATTCTTTTGCACCCTGATCCTAAAGGCTTCATCTGATTGCCTTAAAATTCTGTCTGTAGCATCTGAAGACCTGGGACAAACACTGGGGCTAAAATTTTTTGTTTCCGAAATACTATATGACGGGGGCGGGGCTTCAAAGTTTTCACTTAAGATTTCCTTCGCCGCAATGGACAAAATGCTTAATAACTCTCCTGCACATGCTGCTAAAAATCCAAAACTTCACATGTACATAAAAAGTCTGTACCTGAAGACATCTATATGTTTATATTCAGTTATACACCTTGCGCCAATCAATATCATTTTTTACATTTTGACGTACTGCACGGTGCCCTTTTAACGAATCTGATTGAAAATTGGCTAGAAAAGACTCAAGACATTGATCTTACTCTATCCCTATTTTTGTGACTTTCCTTCGAAGGGCGTGGCTATTACGGTGCCGCAGAGTCTGATTATTCTCCGTGGCAACAAAAGTTCCTGCAAAATGATTCAGATGATCCATCTTCTCGAAATTTTTCACATTTGAGGATATTCAGGCCCTGAAGACGGCTGCCAACTTATTTTTGATCGCAGTGGTAGCGCCACCAACTGGTTAAAACAAATACAAATTATTTTCGTTGATGTTTTTCTCCGGGCAGGTGAACAAAATCTACCTTATATTTGCTGGGATGAGTGTTTAGGCCTTGAGCATGTCACAATACGAAAGTCTTTCGCCTTCTTCAGAGTGTCACATGATGCTGTCTTGTGACCCGTCTTTATCAGCTGATGTTCCATGAGGGCGTGACTTACCTGTCACAAGAATGAAGGCAAGTCACGCCCCCCGCTGTCCGTTCACTCCGCCAAGATGCTGGTCCAGGTGGTAGAGAGGATGAAGGCTCCCTTGTCTCTGTTCATGGTTTTTATGCCTCGCTTGCAGATCTCAATGGCCTCTCTGATCCAGCGCTGTTGTTTGTTCTCTTCTGTGCGGATGACCCTGCCCTTCTCCCGGTCCATGATGTGGTTTTCCCTTTTGCAGTGGTCAGTGATTGCTGATTTGTAATGTTCATGTTGTGCTTGTTCTTTTACTGCTCTGATTTTTTTCATTTTTTTGACAGGTAAGTCACACCCTCATGGAACATCAGCTCAAGACACCATCATGCGACACTCTGAAGAAGGCGAAAGACTCGCCGAAACATGTCAGGTAAAAAATTAACCTAAAACATAATTGTCTGCTTTTAATGAATCAGTCAAATATCAATAATAAGAAGACAAAATGAACCTAATACAAATAAATGAATGCTTAATAACTCCCCTGCACATGCTCCTAAAAATCCAAACCTTCACCTGTAAATAAAACGTCCCGACCTGAAGACATCGTAATGTTATTAATTTGTTATACACACAGTGCCGCCAAGTGGAATCAAAAATTTGTTTTTATTTTAATTTTCACGTACTGCACGGTGCCCTTTTGACGAATCCGACTGAAAATTAGTCAGAAAAGACTCAAGACAATGATCTTACTCTCTGCCGAATTTCTTGACGTTTTGGCAAAAGGCGTGGCTATTAAGGTGCTGAAAAGTCCGATTGTACTCTGTGGCAACAAAAGCTCCGGCAACATGACTCAGATGATCCTATCTTCTCGAAGTTGTACACATTTGAGGATACTTCAGCCCTGAAGACATCTACCAACTTATTTTACATCGTAGTAGTAGCGCCACCAACTGGTAAAAGCTAATACAAGTTATTTTCTTGGATGTTTTTCTCCGTGCAACTCAACAAGGTCGCCCTCATATATGCTCGGATGACTGTTTCGGCCATGAGGATGTCACAATACGAAATTCGTCCTTTTTCGTGAAAAGTTGTGGGAGTGGCATTACACTGTTCGGCAATAAAACAAAGCTGATTATGAGGTTCTAAATATGAACGACAACTCGTAAAACTTTACACACACATCAGGCCGAGCAAATTTATCAATATTTTATACGTTAGTTGTGCAGCTTTTTTGAAATGGCTCGCCATGGCCCTCGAGAAATGTTAAAAAAAGCAGCTCTGGTTGAGTGTTTCACCTCGCTTTTTGTAAATTTTATGGAGTACAGTGAACCCTCGGTTATCGCGGTTAATGGGGACCGAGACCACCCGCGAAAACTGAAAATCCGCGAAGTAGCGGCGCACCTTCAAAAATGCTTAAAAAAAATATACAATATATATAATAAATATATATATATATATATATATATATATATATAGATATATATATATATATATATACGGGGAGAGAGAGAGTGAAATTCATGTTATAACAAAAAAAACAAATTATTATTAAAACGTATTATTTTTTTATTCCCCAGCCATTCTTTTAGTATTTATTTAATTACTCCGACTTTTACCTGCTGGTACGCCGTCCGGTGTGCCCTGTGAAATGAAAGGTGGCATTCTTTATTTATTTATTCATTTATTCATTCATAACTGACAGCCTCGCGCTCCGCTCGTGCCCGGGCAGAAGAGGTGCTCCAATTTGGCTTAACTGTGACACACGCCCGCCCTCCTCCCCCGGAGCTTCCATTCGGTTAAACTTAGGGGCCGCTTGGCACCGCCCGTGCCGGGGGAAGGTGCTCCTCTTCGGCTTACTGTGACGCGAGCATGCCCTCCTCCTCCGGAGCTTCCATTCGGTTAAACTTAGGGGCCGCTTGGAACCGCCCGTGCCCGGGGAAGGTGCTCCTCTACGGCTTAACTGCCACGCACGCCGGCCGGAGCTCTGGTACGGTCCGAACCGTGCGAAACGTCGCCACCGATCGTGTCCGGGGGAACGTGCTCTTCTTCGTCCACTCTCCTCTTCGCCCACGCTCTTCTTCGGCGCACGCCGGCCGTCTAACCGCTCCAGCGCCCCGTCGTGCCGCTCTGCGAAACTACAATGCCCCCGAATATTTTTTAGACCCGCGAAGCACTGAACCCGCGAAAGGTGAACCGCGAAGTAGCGAGGGTTCACTGTATGTATAAGACCAAGACCTACAAAAAAGTCTCTTGGAGCAATGAGCTAGGTTTTACAGGAAGTCGGCCATTTTGAATTTACTTAAAAGGGGGCGGGTCACCACAATGGACTTTGTGTAGAAATTATTATTGGGGCCCGAGCAGCGACCGCGGCGAGGTCCCTATTGTTTTTGTAGAAAACATTATTACTTTTATTATTATTATTATTATTATTATTATTAGGGCCTGAGCAGCGACCGCTGCGAAGTCCCTATTGTTTTTGTAGAAATTATTATTATTATTATTTTTCCGATTGTTCGATCGCATTTTTGACCCCCGAAACATGCACAAAAACTCACCAAACTTGGCAGTCTCATCGGGCATGGCGAAAAATTTGATATTTTAACGTCTAATATGAACAGGAAGTGAGTTATGAATTTTTGAAAGTCCGACTTTTGCCCTTTTTTGCATGTTTACAGGGGTCATTCTTTTGCACCCTGATCCTAAAGGCTTCATCTGATTGCCTTAAAATTCTGTCTGTAGCATCTGAAGACCTGGGACAAACACTGGGGCTAAAACTTTTTGTTTCCGAAATACTATATGACGGGGGCGGGGCTTCAAAGTTTTCACTTAAGATTTCCTTCGCCGCAATGGACAAAATGCTTAATAACTCTCCTTCACATGCTGCTAAAAATCCAAAACTTCACATGTACATAAAGAGTCTGTACCTGAAGACATCGATATGTTTATATTCAGTTATACACCTTGCGCCAATCAATATCATTTTTTACATTTTGACGTACTGCATGGTACCCTTTTAACGAATCCGATTGAAAATTGGCTAGAAAAGACTCAAGACATTGATCTTACTCTATCCCTATTTTTATGACTTTCCTTCAAAGGGCGTGGCTATTACGGTGCCGCAGAGTCTGATTATTCTCCGTGGCAACAAAAGTTCCTGCAAAATGATTCAGATGATCCATCTTCTGGAAATCTTTCACATTTGAGGATATTCAGGCCCTGAAGACGGCTGCCAACTTATTTTTGATCGCAGTGGTAGCGCCACCAACTGGTTAAAACAAATACAAATTATTTTCGTTGATGTTTTTCTCCGGGCAGGTGAACAAAATCTACCTTATATTTGCTCGGATGAGTGTTTAGGCCTTGAGCATGTCACAATACAAAAGTCTTTCGCCTTCTTCAGAGTGTCACATGATGCTGTCTTGTGACCCGTCTTTATCAGCTGATGTTCCATGAGGGCGTGACTTACCTGTCACAAGAATGAAGGCAAGTCACGCCCCCCGCTGTCCGTTCACTCCGCCAAGATGCTGGTCCAGGTGGTAGAGAGGATGAAGGCTCCCTTGTCTCTGTTCATGGTTTTTATGCCTCGCTTGCAGATCTCAATGGCCTCTCTGATCCAGCGCTGTTGTTTGTTCTCTTCTGTGCGGATGACCCTGCCCTTCTCCCGGTCCATGATGTGGTTTTCCCTTTTGCAGTGGTCAGTGATTGCTGATTTGTAATGTTCATGTTGTGCTTGTTCTTTTACTGCTCTGATTTTTTCATTTTTTTGACAGGTAAGTCACACCCTCATGGAACATCAGCTGATAAAGACGGGTCTCAAGACACCATCATGCGACACTCTGAAGAAGGCGAAAGACTCGCCGAAACATGTCAGGTAAAAAATTAACCTAAAACATAATTGTCTGCTTTTAATGAATCAGTCAAATATCAATAATAAGAAGACAAAATGAACCTAATACAAATAAATGAATGCTTAATAACTCCCCTGCACATGCTCCTAAAAATCCAAACCTTCACCTGTAAATAAAACGTCCCGACCTGAAGACATCTTAATGTTATTATTTTGTTATACACACAGTGCCGCCAAGTGGAATCAAAAATTTTTTTTTATTTTAATTTTCACGTACTGCACGGTGCCCTTTTGACGAATCCGACTGAAAATTAGTCAGAAAAGACTCAAGACAATGATCTTACTCTCTGCCGAATTTTGTGACGTTTTGGCAAAAGGCGTGGCTATTAAGGTGCTGAAAAGTCCGATTGTACTCTGTGGCAACAAAAGCTCCGGCAACATGACTCAGATGATCCTATCTTCTCGAAGTTGTACACATTTGAGGATACTTCAGCCCTGAAGACATCTACCAACTTATTTTACATCGTAGTAGTAGCGCCACCAACTGGTAAAAGCTAATACAAGTTATTTTCTTGGATGTTTTTCTCCGTGCAACTCAACAAGGTCGCCCTCATATATGCTCGGATGACTGTTTCGGCCATGAGGATGTCACAATACGAAATTAGTCCTTTTTCGTGAAAAGTTGTGGGAGTGGCATTGCACTGTTCGGCAATAAAACAACGCTGATTATGAGGTTCTAAATATGAACGACAACTCGTGAAACTTTACACACACATCAGGCCGAGCAAATTTATCAATATTTTATACGTTAGTTGTGCAGCTTTTTTGAAATGGCTCGCCATGGCCCTCGAGAAATGTTTTAAAAAAAGCAGCTCTGGTTGAGTGTTTCACCTCGCTTTTTGTAAATTTTATGGAGTACAGTGAACCCTCGGTTATCGCGGTTAATGGGGACCGAGACCACCCGCGAAAACTGAAAATCCGCGAAGTAGCGGCGCACCTTCAAAAATGCTTAAAAAAAATATACAATATATATAATAAATATATATATATATATATATATATATATATATATATATATATATATATATATATATATACGGGAAGAGAGAGAGTGAAATTCATGTTATAACAAAAAAAACTAATTATTATTAAAACGTATTATTTTTTTATTCCCCAGCCATTCTTTTTGTATTTATTTAATTACTCCGACTTTTACCTGCTGGTACGCCGTCCGGTGTGCCCTGTGAAATGAAAGGTGGCATTCTTTATTTATTTATTCATTTATTCATTCATAACTGACAGCCTCGCGCTCCGCTCGTGCCCGGGCAGAAGAGGTGCTCCAATTTGGCTTAACTGTGACACACGCCCGCCCTCCTCCCCCGGAGCTTCCATTCGGTTAAACTTAGGGGCCGCTTGGCACCGCCCGTGCCCGGGGAAGGTGCTCCTCTTCGGCTTACTGTGACGCGAGCATGCCCTCCTCCTCCGGAGCTTCCATTCGGTTAAACTTAGGGGCCGCTTGGAACCGCCCGTGCCCGGGGAAGGTGCTCCTCTTCGGCTTACTGTGACGCGAGCATGCCCTCCTCCTCCGGAGCTTCCATTCGGTTAAACTTAGGGGCCGCTTGGCACCGCCCGTGCCCGGGGAAGGTGCTCCTCTACGGCTTAACTGCCACGCACGCTGGCCGGAGCTCTGGTACGGTCCGAACCGCGCGAAACGTCGCCACCGATCGTGTCCGGGGGAACGTGCTCTTCTTCGTCCACTCTCCTCTTCGCCCACGCTCTTCTTCGGCGCACGCCGGCCGTCTAACCGCTCCAGCGCCCCGTCGTGCCGCTCGGCGAAACTACAATGCCCCCGAATATTTTTTAGACCCGCGAAGCACTGAACCCGCGAAAGGTGAACCGCGAAGTAGCGAGGGTTCACTGTATGTATAAGACCAAGACCTACAAAAAAGTCTCTTGGAGCAATGAGCTAGGTTTTACAGGAAGTCGGCCATTTTGAATTTACTTAAAAGGGGGCGGGTCACCACAATGGACTTTGTGTAGAAATTATTATTGGGGCCCGAGCAGCGACCGCGGCGAGGTCCCTATTGTTTTTGTAGAAAATATTATTACTTTTATTATTATTATTATTATTATTATTAGGGCCTGAGCAGCGACCGCTGCGAAGTCCCTATTGTTTTTGTAGAAATTATTATTATTATTATTTTTCCGATTGTTCGATCGCATTTTTGACCCCCGAAACATGCACAAAAACTCACCAAACTTGGCAGTCTCATCGGGCATGGCGAAAAATTTGATATTTTAACGTCTAATATGAACAGGAAGTGAGTTATGAAATTTTGAAAGTCCGACTTTTGCCCTTTTTTGCATGTTTACAGGGGTCATTCTTTTGCACCCTGTTCCTAAAGGCTTCATCTGATTGCCTTAAAATTCTGTCTGTAGCATCTGAAGACCTGGCACAAACACTGGGGCTAAAATTTTTTGTTTCCGAAATACTATATGACGGGGGCGGGGCATCAAAGTTTTCACTTAAGATTTCCTTCGCCGCAATGGACAAAATGCTTAATAACTCTCCTGCACATGCTGCTAAAAATCCAAAACTTCACATGTACATAAAGAGTCTGTACCTGAAGACATCTATATGTTTATATTCAGTTATACACCTTGCGCCAATCAATATCATTTTTTACATTTTGACGTACTGCACGGTGCCCTTTTAACGAATCTGATTGAAAATTGGCTAGAAAAGACTCAAGACATTGATCTTACTCTATCCCTATTTTTGTGACTTTCCTTCGAAGGGCGTGGCTATTACGGTGCCGCAGAGTCTGATTATTCTCCGTGGCAACAAAAGTTCCTGCAAAATGATTCAGATGATCCATCTTCTCGAAATTTTTCACATTTGAGGATATTCAGGCCCTGGAGACGGCTGCCAACTTATTTTTGATCGCAGTGGTAGCGCCACCAACTGGTTAAAACAAATACAAATTATTTTCGTTGATTTTTTTCTCCGGGCAGGTTAACAAAATCTACCTTACATTTGCTCGGATGAGTGTTTAGGCCTTGAGGATGTCACAATACGAAAGTCTTTCGCCTTCTTCAGAGTGTCACATGATGGTGTCTTGTGGCCCGTCTTTATCAGCTGATGTTCCATGAGGGCGTGACTTACCTGTCACAAGAATGAAGGCAAGTCACGCCCCCCGCTGTCCGTTCACTCCGCCAAAATGCTGCTCCAGGTGGTAGAGAGGATGAAGGCTCCCTTGTCTCTGTTCATGGTTTTTATGCCTCGCTTGCAGATCTCAATGGCCTCTCTGATCCAGCGCTGTTGTTTGTTCTCTTCGGTGCGGATGACCCTGCCCTTCTCCCGGTCCATGATGTGGTTTTCCCTTTTGCAGTGGTCAGTGATTGCTGATTTGTAATGTTCATGTTGTGCTTGTTCTTTTACTGCTCTGATTTTTCATTTTTTTGACAGGTAAGTCACACCCTCATGGAACATCAGCTGATAAAGACGGGTCTCAAGACACCATCATGCGACACTCTGAAGAAGGCGAAAGACTCGCCGAAACATGTCAGGTAAAAAATTAACCTAAAACATAATTGTCTGCTTTTAATGAATCAGTCAAATATCAATAATAAGAAGACAAAATGAACCTAATACAAATAAATGAATGCTTAATAACTCCCCTGCACATGCTCCTAAAAATCCAAACCTTCACCTGTAAATAAAACGTCCCGACCTGAAGACATCTTAATGTTATTATTTTGTTATACACACAGTGCCGCCAAGTGGAATCAAAAATGTGTTTTTATTTTAATTTTCACGTACTGCACGGTGCCCTTTTGACGAATCCGACTGAAAATTAGTCAGAAAAGACTCAAGACAATGATCTTACTCTCTGCCGAATTTTGTGACGTTTTGGCAAAAGGCGTGGCTATTAAGGTGCTGAAAAGTCCGATTGTACTCTGTGGCAACAAAAGCTCCGGCAACATGACTCAGATGATCCTATCTTCTCGAAGTTGTACACATTTGAGGATACTTCAGCCCTGAAGACATCTACCAACTTATTTTACATCGTAGTAGTAGCGCCACCAACTGGTAAAAGCTAATACAAGTTATTTTCTTGGATGTTTTTCTCCGTGCAACTCAACAAGGTCGCCCTCATATATGCTCGGATGACTGTTTCGGCCATGAGGATGTCACAATACGAAATTCGTGATTTTTCGTGAAAAGTTGTGGGAGTGGCATTGCACTGTTCGGCAATAAAACAAAGCTGATTATGAGGTTCTAAATATGAACGACATCTCGTAAAACTTTACACACACATCAGGCCGAGCAAATTTATCAATATTTTATACGTTAGTTGTGCAGCTTTTTTGAAATGGCTCGCCATGGCCCTCGAGAAATGTTAAAAAAAAGCAGCTCTGGTTGAGTGTTTCACCTCGCTTTTTGTAAATTTTATGGAGTACAGTGAACCCTCGGTTATCGCGGTTAATGGGGACCGAGACCACCCGCGAAAACTGAAAATCCGCGAAGTAGCGGCGCACCTTCAAAAATGCTTAAAAATAATATACAATATATATAATAAATATATAAATATATATATATATATATATATATATATATATATATATATATATATATATATATATATATACGGGGAGAGAGAGAGTGAAATTCATGTTATAACAAAAAAACCAAATTATTATTAAAACGTATTATTTTTTTATTCCCCAGCCATTCTTTTTGTATTTATTTAATTACTCCGACTTTTACCTGCTGGTACGCCGTCCGGTGTGCCCTGTGAAATGAAAGGTGGCATTCTTTATTTATTTATTCATTCATAACTGACAGCCTCGCGCTCCGCTCGTGCCCGGGCAGAAGAGGTGCTCCAATTTGGCTTAACTGTGACACACGCCCGTCCTCCTCCCCCGGAGATTCCATTCGGTTAAACTTAGGGGCCGCTTGGCACCGCCCGTGCCCGGGGAAGGTGCTCCTCTTCGGCTTACTGTGACGCGAGCATGCCCTCCTCCTCCGGAGCTTCCATTCGGTTAAACTTAGGGGCCGCTTGGAACCGCCCGTGCCCGGGGAAGGTGCTCCTCTTTGGCTTACTGTGACGCGAGCATGCCCTCCTCCTCCGGAGCTTCCATTCGGTTAAACTTAGGGGCCGCTTGGCACCGCCCGTGCCCGGGGAAGGTGCTCCTCTACGGCTTAACTGCCACGCACGCTGGGCGGAGCTCTGGTACGGTCCGAACCGCGCGAAACGTCGCCACCGATCGTGTCCGGGGGAACGTGCTCTTCTTCGTCCACTCTCCTCTTCGCCCACGCTCTTCTTCGGCGCACGCCGGCCGTCTAACCGCTCCAGCGCCCTGTCGTGCCGCTCGGCGAAACTACAATGCCCCCGAATATTTTTTAGACCCGCGAAGCACTGAACCCGCGAAAGGTGAACCGCGAAGTAGCGAGGGTTCACTGTATGTATAAGACCAAGACCTACAAAAAAGTCTCTTGGAGCAATGAGCTAGGTTTTACAGGAAGTCGGCCATTTTGAATTTACTTAAAAGGGGGCGGGTCACCACAATGGACTTTGTGTAGAAATTATTATTGGGAGCAGCGACGGCGGCGAGGTCCCTATTGTTTTTCTAGAAATTGTTATTAGGGCCCGAGCTGCGACGGCTGCGAGGTCCCTATTGTTTTTGTAGAAAATATTATTACTTTTATTATTATTATTATTATTATTATTAGGGCCTGAGCAGCGACCGCTGCGAAGTCCCTATTGTTTTTGTAGAAATTATTATTATTATTATTTTTCCGATTGTTCGATCGCATTTTTGACCCCCGAAACATGCACAAAAACTCACCAAACTTGGCAGTCTCATCGGGCATGGCGAAAAATTTGATATTTTAACGTCTAATATGAACAGGAAGTGAGTTATGAATTTTTGAAAGTCTGACTTTTGCCCTTTTTTGCATGTTTACAGGGGTCATTCTTTTGCACCCTGATCCTAAAGGCTTCATCTGATTGCCTTAAAATTCTGTCTGTAGCATCTGAAGACCTGGCACAAACACTGGGGCTAAAATTTTTTGTTTCCGAAATACTATATGACGGGGGCGGGGCATCAAAGTTTTCACTTAAGATTTCCTTCGCCGCAATGGACAAAATGCTTAATAACTCTCCTGCACATGCTGCTAAAAATCCAAAACTTCACATGTACATAAAGAGTCTGGACCTGAAGACATCTATATGTTTATATTCAGTTATACACCTTGCGCCAATCAATATCATTTTTTACATTTTGACGTACTGCACGGTGCCCTTTTAACGAATCTGATTGAAAATTGGCTAGAAAAGACTCAAGACATTGATCTTACTCTATCCCTATTTTTGTGACTTTCCTTCGAAGGGCGTGGGTATTACGGTGCCGCAGAGTCTGATTATTCTCCGTGGCAACAAAAGTTCCTGCAAAATGATTCAGATGATCCATCTTCTCGAAATTTTTTACATTTGAGGATATTCAGGCCCTGAAGACGGCTGCCAACTTATTTTTGATCGCAGTGGTAGCACCACCAACTGGTTAAAACAAATACAAATTATTTTCGTTGATTTTTTTCTCCGGGCAGGTTAACAAAATCTACCTTACATTTGCTCGGATGAGTGTTTAGGCCTTGAGGATGTCACAATACGAAAGTCTTTCGCCTTCTTCAGAGTGTCACATGATGGTGTCTTGTGGCCCGTCTTTATCAGCTGATGTTCCATGAGTGCGTGACTTACCTGTCACAAGAACGAAGGCAAGTCACGCCCCCCGCTGTCCTTTCACTCCGCCAAAATGCTGCTCCAGGTGGTAGAGAGGATGAAGGTTCCCTTGTCTCTGTTCATGGTTTTTATGCCTCGCTTGCAGATCTCAATGGCCTCTCTGATCCAGCGCTGTTGTTTGTTCTCTTCTGTGCGGATGACCCTGCCCTTCTCCCGGTCCATGATGTGGTTTTCCCTTTTGCAGTGGTCAGTGATTGCTGATTTGTAATGTTCATGTTGTGCTTGTTCTTTTACTGCTCTGATTTTTTAATTTTTTTGACAGGTAAGTCACACCCTCATGGAACATCAGCTGATAAAGACTGGTCTCAAGACACCATCATGCGACACTCTGAAGAAGGCGAAAGACTCGCCGAAACATGTCAGGTAAAAAATTAACCTAAAACATAAATGTCTGCTTTTAATGAATCAGTCAAATATCAATAATAAGAAGACAAAATGAACCTAATACAAATAAATGAATGCTTAATAACTCCCCTGCACATGCTCCTAAAAATCCAAACCTTCACCTGTAAATAAAACGTCCCGACCTGAAGACATCTTAATGTTATTATTTTGTTATACACACAGTGCCGCCAAGTGGAATCAAAAATTTGTTTTTATTTTAATTTTCACGTACTGCACGGTGCCCTTTTGACGAATCCGACTGAAAATTAGTCAGAAAAGACTCAAGACAATGATCTTACTCTCTGCCGAATTTTGTGACGTTTTGGCAAAAGGCGTGGCTATTAAGGTGCTGAAAAGTCCGATTGTACTTTGTGGCAACAAAAGCTCCGGCAACATGACTCAGATGATCCTATCTTCTCGAAGTTGTACACATTTGAGGATACTTCAGCCCTGAAGACATCTACCAACTTATTTTACATCGTAGTAGTAGCGCCACCAACTGGTAAAAGCTAATACAAGTTATTTTCTTGGATGTTTTTCTCCGTGCAACTCAACATGGTCGCCCTCATATATGCTCGGATGACTGTTTCGGCCATGAGGATGTCACAATACGAAATTCATGATTTTTCGTGAAAAGTTGTGGGAGTGGCATTGCACTGTTCGGCAATAAAACAAAGCTGATTATGAGGTTCTAAATATGAACGACAACTCGTAAAACTTTACACACACATCAGGCCGAGCAAATTTATCAATATTTTATAAGTTAGTTGTGCAGCTTTTTTTAAATGGCTCGCCATGGCCCTCGAGAAATGTTAAAAAAAAGCAGCTCTGGTTGAGTGTTTCACCTCGCTTTTTGTAAATTTTATGGAGTACAGTGAACCCTCGGTTATCGCGGTTAATGGGGACCGAGACCACCCGCGAAAACTGAAAATCCGCGAAGTAGCGGCGCACCTTCAAAAATGCTTAAAAAAAATATACAATATATATAATAAATATATATATATATATATATATATATATATATATATATATATACGGGGAGAGAGAGAGTGAAATTCATTTTAGAACAAAAAAACCAAATTATTATTAAAACGTATTATTTTTTTATTCCCCAGCCATTCTTTTTGTATTTATTTAATTACTCCGACTTTTACCTGCTGGTACGCCGTCCGGTGTGCCCTGTGAAATGAAAGGTGGCATTCTTTATTTATTTATTCATTTATTCATTCATAACTGACAGCCTCGCGCTCCGCTCGTGCCCGGGCGGAAGAGGTGCTCCAATTCGGCTTAACTGTGACACACGCCCGCCCTCCTCCCCCGGAACTTCCATTCGGTTAAACTTAGGGGCCGCTTGGCACCGCCCGTGCCCGGGGAAGGTGCTCCTCTTCGGCTTACTGTGACGCGAGCATGCCCTCCTCCTCCGGAGCTTCCATTCAGTTAAACTTAGGGGCCGCTTGGAACCGCCCGTGCCCGGGGAAGGTGCTCCTCTTCGGCTTACTGTGACGCGAGCATGCCCTCCTCCTCCGGAGCTTCCATTCGGTTAAACTTAGGGGCCGCTTGGAACCGCCCGTGCCCGGGGAAGGTGCTCCTCTTCGGCTTACTGTGACGCGAGCATGCCCTCCTCCTCCGGAGCTTCCATTCGGTTAAACTTAGGGGCCGCTTGGCACCGCCCGTGCCCGGGGAAGGTGCTCCTCTACGGCTTAACTGCCACGCACGCCGGCCGGAGCTCTGGTACGGTCCGAACCGCGCGAAACGTCGCCACCGATCGTGTCCGGGAGAACGTGCTCTTCTTCGTCCACTCTCCTCTTCGCCCACGCTCTTCTTCGGCGCACGCCGGCCGTCTAACCGCTCCAGCGCCCCGTCGTGCCGCTCGGCGAAACTACAATGCCCCCGAATATTTTTTAGACCCGCGAAGCACTGAACCCGCGAAAGGTGAACCGCGAAGTAGCGAGGGTTCACTGTATGTATAAGACCAAGACCTACAAAAAAGTCTCTTGGAGCAATGAGCTAGGTTTTACAGGAAGTCGGCCATTTTGAATTTACTTAAAAGGGGGCGAGTCACCACAATGGACTTTGTGTAGAAATTATTATTGGGGCCCGAGCAGCGACGGCGGCGAGGTCCCTATTGTTTTTGTAGAAATTATTATTAGGGCCTGAGCAGCGACCGCTACGAGGTCCCCATTGTTTTTGTGGAAATTATTATTATTTTTATTATTATTATTATTAGGGCCCGAGCAGTGACCGCTGCGAGGTCCCTATTGTTTTTCTAGAAATTGTTATTAGGGCCCGAGCTGCGACGGCTGCGAGGTCCCTATTGTTTTTGTAGAAAATATTATTACTTTTATTATTATTAATATTATTATTATTATTATTAGGGCCTGAGCAGCGACCGCTGCGAAGTCCCTATTGTTTTTGTAGAAATTATTATTATTATTATTTTTCCGATTGTTCGATCGCATTTTTGACCCCCGAAACATGCACAAAAACTCACCAAACTTGGCAGTCTCATCGGGCATGGCGAAAAATTTGATATTTTAACGTCTAATATGAACAGGAAGTGAGTTATGAATTTTTGAAAGTCCGACTTTTGCCCTTTTTTGCATGTTTACAGGGGTCATTCTTTTGCACCCTGATCCTAAAGGCTTCATCTGATTGCCTTAAAATTCTGTCTGTAGCATCTGAAGACCTGGGACAAACACTGGGGCTAAAATTTTTTGTTTCCGAAATACTATATGACGGGGGCGGGGCTTCAAAGTTTTCACTTAAGATTTCCTTCGCCGCAATGGACAAAATGCTTAATAACTCTCCTGCACATGCTGCTAAAAATCCAAAACTTCACATGTACATAAAGAGTCTGTACCTGAAGACATCTATATGTTTATATTCAGTTATACACCTTGCGCCAATCAATATCATTTTTTACATTTTGACGTACTGCATGGTGCCCTTTTAACGAATCCGATTGAAAATTGGCTAGAAAAGACTCAAGACATTGATCTTTCTCTATCCCTATTTTTGTGACTTTCCTTCGAAGGGCGTGGGTATTACGGTGCCGCAGAGTCTGATTATTCTCCGTGGCAACAAAAGTTCCTGCAAAATGATTCAGATGATCCATCTTCTCGAAATTTTTCACATTTGAGGATATTCAGGCCCTGAAGACGGCTGCCAACTTATTTTTGATCGCAGTGGTAGCACCACCAACTGGTTAAAACAAATACAAATTATTTTCGTTGATTTTTTTCTCCGGGCAGGTTAACAAAATCTACCTTACATTTGCTCGGATGAGTGTTTAGGCCTTGAGGATGTCACAATACGAAAGTCTTTCGCCTTCTTCAGAGTGTCACATGATGGTGTCTTGTGGCCCGTCTTTATCAGCTGATGTTCCATGAGGGCGTGACTTACCTGTCACAAGAACGAAGGCAAGTCACGCCCCCCGCTGTCCGTTCACTCCGCCAAAATGCTGCTCCAGGTGGTAGAGAGGATGAAGGCTCCCTTGTCTCTGTTCATGGTTTTTATGCCTCGCTTGCAGATCTCAATGGCCTCTCTGATCCAGCGCTGTTGTTTGTTCTCTTCTGTGCGGATGACCCTGCCCTTCTCCCGGTCCATGATGTGGTTTTCCCTTTTGCAGTGGTCAGTGATTGCTGATTTGTAATGTTCATGTTGTGCTTGTTCTTTTACTGCTCTGATTTTTTAATTTTTTTGACAGGTAAGTCACACCCTCATGGAACATCAGCTGATAAAGACTGGTCTCAAGACACCATCATGCGACACTCTGAAGAAGGCGAAAGACTCGCCGAAACATGTCAGGTAAAAAATTAACCTAAAACATAAATGTCTGCTTTTAATGAATCAGTCAAATATCAATAATAAGAAGACAAAATGAACCTAATACAAATAAATGAATGCTTAATAACTCCCCTGCACATGCTCCTAAAAATCCAAACCTTCACCTGTAAATAAAACGTCCCGACCTGAAGACATCTTAATGTTATTATTTTGTTATACACACAGTGCCGCCAAGTGGAATCAAAAATTTGTTTTTATTTTAATTTTCACGTACTGCACGGTGCCCTTTTGACGAATCCGACTGAAAATTAGTCAGAAAAGACTCAAGACAATGATCTTACTCTCTGCCGAATTTTGTGACGTTTTGGCAAAAGGCGTGGCTATTAAGGTGCTGAAAAGTCCGATTGTACTTTGTGGCAACAAAAGCTCCGGCAACATGACTCAGATGATCCTATCTTCTCGAAGTTGTACACATTTGAGGATACTTCAGCCCTGAAGACATCTACCAACTTATTTTACATCGTAGTAGTAGCGCCACCAACTGGTAAAAGCTAATACAAGTTATTTTCTTGGATGTTTTTCTCCGTGCAACTCAACATGGTCGCCCTCATATATTCTCGGATGACTGTTTCGGCCATGAGGATGTCACAATACGAAATTCATGATTTTTCGTGAAAAGTTGTGGGAGTGGCATTGCACTGTTCGGCAATAAAACAAAGCTGATTATGAGGTTCTAAATATGAACGACAACTCGTAAAACTTTACACACACATCAGGCCGAGCAAATTTATCAATATTTTATAAGTTAGTTGTGCAGCTTTTTTGAAATGGTTCGCCATGGCCCTCGAGAAATGTTAAAAAAAAGCAGCTCTGGTTGAGTGTTTCACCTCGCTTTTTGTAAATTTTATGGAGTACAGTGAACCCTCGGTTATCGCGGTTAATGGGGACCGAGACCACCCGCGAAAACTGAAAATCCGCGAAGTAGCGGCGCACCTTCAAAAATGCTTAAAAAAAATATACAATATATATAATAAATATATATATATATATATATATATATATATATATATATATATACGGGGAGAGAGAGAGTGAAATTCATTTTAGAACAAAAAAAACAAATTATTATTAAAACGTTTTATTTTTTTATTCCCCAGCCATTCTTTTTGTATTTATTTAATTACTCCGACTTTTACCTGCTGGTACGCCGTCCGGTGTGCCCTGTGAAATGAAAGGTGGCATTCTTTATTTATTTATTCATTTATTCATTCATAACTGACAGCCTCGCGCTCCGCTCGTGCCCGGGCGGAAGAGGTGCTCCAATTCGGCTTAACTGTGACACACGCCCGCCCTCCTCCCCCGGAACTTCCATTCGGTTAAACTTAGGGGCCGCTTGGCACCGCCCGTGCCCGGGGAAGGTGCTCCTCTTCGGCTTACTGTGACGCGAGCATGCCCTCCTCCTCCGGAGCTTCCATTCAGTTAAACTTAGGGGCCGCTTGGAACCGCCCGTGCCCGGGGAAGGTGCTCCTCTTCGGCTTACTGTGACGCGAGCATGCCCTCCTCCTCCGGAGCTTCCATTCGGTTAAACTTAGGGGCCGCTTGGAACCGCCCGTGCCCGGGGAAGGTGCTCCTCTTCGGCTTACTGTGACGCGAGCATGCCCTCCTCCTCCGGAGCTTCCATTCGGTTAAACTTAGGGGCCGCTTGGCACCGCCCGTGCCCGGGGAAGGTGCTCCTCTACAGCTTAACTGCCACGCACGCCGGCCGGAGCTCTGGTACGGTCCGAACCGCGCGAAACGTCGCCACCGATCGTGTCCGGGAGAACGTGCTCTTCTTCGTCCACTCTCCTCTTCGCCCACGCTCTTCTTCGGCGCACGCCGGCCGTCTAACCGCTCCAGCGCCCCGTCGTGCCGCTCGGCGAAACTACAATGCCCCCGAATATTTTTTAGACCCGCGAAGCACTGAACCCGCGAAAGGTGAACCGCGAAGTAGCGAGGGTTCACTGTATGTATAAGACCAAGACCTACAAAAAAGTCTCTTGGAGCAATGAGCTAGGTTTTACAGGAAGTCGGCCATTTTGAATTTACTTAAAAGGGGGCGAGTCACCACAATGGACTTTGTGTAGAAATTATTATTGGGGCCCGAGCAGCGACGGCGGCGAGGTCCCTATTGTTTTTGTAGAAATTATTATTAGGGCCTGAGCAGCGACCGCTACGAGGTCCCCATTGTTTTTGTGGAAATTATTATTATTTTTATTATTATTATTATTAGGGCCCGAGCAGTGACCGCTGCGAGGTCCCTATTGTTTTTCTAGAAATTGTTATTAGGGCCCGAGCTGCGACGGCTGCGAGGTCCCTATTGTTTTTGTAGAAAATATTATTACTTTTATTATTATTAATATTATTATTATTATTATTAGGGCCTGAGCAGCGACCGCTGCGAAGTCCCTATTGTTTTTGTAGAAATTATTATTATTATTATTTTTCCGATTGTTCGATCGCATTTTTGACCCCCGAAACATGCACAAAAACTCACCAAACTTGGCAGTCTCATCGGGCATGGCGAAAAATTTGATATTTTAACGTCTAATATGAACAGGAAGTGAGTTATGAATTTTTGAAAGTCCGACTTTTGCCCTTTTTTGCATGTTTACAGGGGTCATTCTTTTGCACCCTGATCCTAAAGGCTTCATCTGATTGCCTTAAAATTCTGTCTGTAGCATCTGAAGACCTGGGACAAACACTGGGGCTAAAATTTTTTGTTTCCGAAATACTATATGACGGGGCCGGGGCTTCAAAGTTTTCACTTAAGATTTCCTTCGCCGCAATGGACAAAATGCTTAATAACTCTCCTGCACATGCTGCTAAAAATCCAAAACTTCACATGTACATAAAAAGTCTGTACCTGAAGACATCTATATGTTTATATTCAGTTATACACCTTGCGCCAATCAATATCATTTTTTACATTTTGACGTACTGCACGGTGCCCTTTTAACGAATCTGATTGAAAATTGGCTAGAAAAGACTCAAGACATTGATCTTACTCTATCCCTATTTTTGTGACTTTCCTTCGAAGGGCGTGGCTATTACGGTGCCGCAGAGTCTGATTATTCTCCGTGGCAACAAAAGTTCCTGCAAAATGATTCAGATGATCCATCTTCTCGAAATTTTTCACATTTGAGGATATTCAGGCCCTGAAGACGGCTGCCAACTTATTTTTGATCGCAGTGGTAGCGCCACCAACTGGTTAAAACAAATACAAATTATTTTCGTTGATGTTTTTCTCCGGGCAGGTGAACAAAATCTACCTTATATTTGCTCGGATGACTGTTTCGGCCATGAGGATGTCACAATACGAAATTCGTCCTTTTTCGTGAAAAGTTGTGGGAGTGGCATTGCACTGTTCGGCAATAAAACAAAGCTGATTATGAGGTTCTAAATATGAACGACAACTCGTAAAACTTTACACACACATCAGGCCGAGCAAATTTATCAATATTTTATACGTTAGTTGTGCAGCTTTTTTGAAATGGCTCGCCATGGCCCTCGAGAAATGTTAAAGAAAGCAGCTCTGGTTGAGTGTTTCACCTCGCTTTTTGTAAATTTTATGGAGTACAGTGAACCCTCGGTTATCGCGGTTAACGGGGACCGAGACCACCCGCGAAAACTGAAAATCCGCGAAGTAGCGGCGCACCTTCAAAAATGCTTAAAAAAAATAAACAATATATATAATAAATATATATATATTTATATATATATATATATATATATATATATATATATATATATATACGGGGAGAGAGAGAGTGAAATTCATGTTATAACAAAAAAACCAAATTATTATTAAAACGTATTATTTTTTTATTCCCCAGCCATTCTTTTAGTATTTATTTAATTACTCCGACTTTTACCTGCTGGTACGCCGTCCGGTGTGCCCTGTGAAATGAAAGGTGGCATTCTTTATTTATTTATTCATTTATTCATTCATAACTGACAGCCTCGCGCTCCGCTCGTGCCCGGGCAGAAGAGGTGCTCCAATTTGGCTTAACTGTGACACACGCCCGCCCTCCGCCCCCGGAGCTTCCATTCGGTTAAACTTAGGGGCCGCTTGGAACCGCCCGTGCCCGGGGAAGGTGCTCCTCTTCGGCTTACTGTGACGCGAGCATGCCCTCCTCCTCCCGAGCTTCCATTCGGTTAAACTTAGGGGCCGCTTGGCACCGCCCGTGCCCGGGGAAGGTGCTCCTCTACGGCTTAACTGCCACGCACGCTGGCCGGAGCTCTGGTACGGTCCGAACCGCGCGAAACGTCGCCACCGATCGTGTCCGGGAGAACGTGCTCTTCTTCGTCCACTCTCCTCTTCGCCCACGCTCTTCTTCGGCGCACGCCGGCCGTCTAACCGCTCCAGCGCCCCGTCGTGCCGCTCGGCGAAACTACAATGCCCCCGAATATTTTTTAGACCCGCGAAGCACTGAACCCGCGAAAGGTGAACCGCGAAGTAGCGAGGGTTCACTGTATGTATAAGACCGTATATATATATATATACGGGGAGAGAGAGAGTGAAATTCATGTTATAACAAAAAAACCAAATTATTATTAAAACGTATTATTTTTTTATTCCCCAGCCATTCTTTTAGTATTTATTTAATTACTCCGACTTTTACCTGCTGGTACGCCGTCCGGTGTGCCCTGTGAAATGAAAGGTGGCATTCTTTATTTATTTATTCATTTATTCATTCATAACTGACAGCCTCGCGCTCCGCTCGTGCCCGGGCAGAAGAGGTGCTCCAATTTGGCTTAACTGTGACACACGCCCGCCCTCCTCCCCCGGAGCTTCCATTCGGTTAAACTTAGGGGCCGCTTGGCACCGCCCGTGCCCGGGGAAGGTGCTCCTCTTCGGCTTACTGTGACGCGAGCATGCCCTCCTCCTCCGGAGCTTCCATTCGGTTAAACTTAGGGGCCGCTTGGAACCGCCCGTGCCCGGGGAAGGTGCTCCTCTACGGCTTAACTGCCACGCACGCCGGCCGGAGCTCTGGTACGGTCCGAACCGCGCGAAACGTCGCCACCGATCGTGTCCGGGGGAACGTGCTCTTCTTCGTCCACTCTCCTCTTCGCCCACGCTCTTCTTCGGCGCACGCCGGCCGTCTAACCGCTCCAGCGCCCCGTCGTGCCGCTCGGCGAAACTAAAATGCCCCCGAATATTTTTTAGACCCGCGAAGCACTGAACCCGCGAAAGGTGAACCGCGAAGTAGCGAGGGTTCACTGTATGTATAAGACCAAGACCTACAAAAAAGTCTCTTGGAGCAATGAGCTAGGTTTTACAGGAAGTCGGCCATTTTGAATTTACTTAAAAGGGGGCGGGTCACCACAATGGACTTTGTGTAGAAATTATTATTGGGCCCCGAGCAGCGACCGCGGCGAGGTCCCTATTGTTTTTGTAGAAAACATTATTACTTTTATTATTATTATTATTATTATTATTAGGGCCTGAGCAGCGACCGCTGCGAAGTCCCTATTGTTTTTGTAGAAATTATTATTATTATTATTTTTCCGATTGTTCGATCGCATTTTTGACCCCCGAAACATGCACAAAAACTCACCAAACTTGGCAGTCTCATCGGGCATGGCGAAAAATTTGATATTTTAACGTCTAATATGAACAGGAAGTGAGTTATGAATTTTTGAAAGTCCGACTTTTGCCCTTTTTTGCATGTTTACAGGGGTCATTCTTTTGCACCCTGATCCTAAAGGCTTCATCTGATTGCCTTAAAATTCTGTCAGTAGCATCTGAAGACCTGGGACAAACACTGGGGCTAAAATTTTTTGTTTCCGAAATACTATATGACGGGGGCGGGGCTTCAAAGTTTTCACTTAAGATTTCCTTCGCCGCAATGGACAAAATGCTTAATAACATTCCTGCACATGCTGCTAAAAATCCAAAACTTCACATGTACATAAAGAGTCTGTACCTGAAGACATCTATATGTTTATATTCAGTTATACACCTTGCGCCAATCAATATCAATTTTTACATTTTGACGTACTGCACGGTGCCCTTTTAACGAATCTGATTGAAAATTGGCTAGAAAAGACTCAAGACATTGATCTTACTCTATCCCTATTTTTGTGACTTTCCTTCGAAGGGCGTGGCTATTACGGTGCCGCAGAGTCTGATTATTCTCCGTGGCAACAAAAGTTCCTGCAAAATGATTCAGATGATCCATCTTCTCGAAATTTTTCACATTTGAGGATATTCAGGCCCTGAAGACGGCTGCCAACTTATTTTTGATCGCAGTGGTAGCGCCACCAACTGGTTAAAACAAATACAAATTATTTTCGTTGATTTTTTTCTCCGGGCAGGTTAACAAAATCTACCTTACATTTGCTCGGATGAGTGTTTAGGCCTTGAGGATGTCACAATACGAAAGTCTTTCGCCTTCTTCAGAGTGTCACATGATGGTGTCTTGTGGCCCGTCTTTATCAGCTGATGTTCCATGAGGGCGTCACTTACCTGTCACAAGAATGCAGGCAAGTCACGCCCCCCGCTGTCCGTTCACTCCGCCAAAATGCTGCTCCAGGTGGTAGAGAGGATGAAGGCTCCCTTGTCTCTGTTCATGGTTTTTATGCCTCGCTTGCAGATCTCAATGGCCTCTCTGATCCAGCGCTGTTGTTTGTTCTCTTCGGTGCGGATGACCCTGCCCTTCTCCCGGTCCATGATGTGGTTTTCCCTTTTGCAGTGGTCAGTGATTGCTGATTTGTAATGTTCATGTTGTGCTTGTTCTTTTACTGCTCTGATTTTTTCATTTTTTTGACAGGTAAGTCACACCCTCATGGAACATCAGCTGATAAAGACGGGTCTCAAGACACCATCATGCGACACTCTGAAGAAGGCAAAAGACTCGCCGAAACATGTCAGGTAAAAAATTAACCTAAAACATAATTGTCTGCTTTTAATGAATCAGTCAAATATCAATAATAAGAAGACAAAATGAACCTAATACAAATAAATGAATGCTTAATAACTCCCCTGCACATGCTCCTAAAAATCCAAACCTTCACCTGTAAATAAAACGTCCCGACCTGAAGACATCTTAATGTTATTATTTTGTTATACACACAGCGCCGCCAAGTGGAATCAAAAATTTGTTTTTATTTTAATTTTCACGTACTGCACGGTGCCCTTTTGACGAATCCGACTGAAAATTAGTCAGAAAAGACTCAAGACAATGATCTTACTCTCTGCCGAATTTTGTGACGTTTTGGCAAAAGGCGTGGCTATTACGGTGCTGAAAAGTCCGATTGTACTCTGTGGCAACAAAAGCTCCGGCAACATGACTCAGATGATCCTATCTTCTCGAAGTTGTACACATTTGAGGATACTTCAGCCCAGAAGACATCTACCAACTTATTTTACATCGTAGTAGTAGCGCCACCAACTGGTAAAAGCTAATACAAGTTATTTTCTTGGATGTTTTTCTCCGTGCAACTCAACAAGGTCGCCCTCATATATGCTCGGATGACTGTTTCGGCCATGAGGATGTCACAATACGAAATTAGTCCTTTTTCGTGAAAAGTTGTGGGAGTGGCATTGCACTGTTCGGAAATAAAACAACGCTGATTATGAGGTTCTAAATATGAACGACAACTCGTGAAACTTTACACACACATCAGGCCGAGCAAATTTATCAATATTTTATACGTTAGTTGTGCAGCTTTTTTGAAATGGCTCGCCATGGCCCTCGAGAAATGTTCAAAAAAGCAGCCCTGATTGAGTGTTTCACCTCGCTTTTTGTAAATTTTATGGAGTACAGTGAACCCTCGGTTATCGCGGTTAATGGGGACCGAGACCACCCGCGAAAACTGAAAATCCGCGAAGTAGCGGCGCACCTTCAAAAATGCTTAAAAAAAATATACAATATATATATATATAGATATATATATATATATATATATATATATATATATACGGGGAGAGAGAGAGTGAAATTCATTTTATAACAAAAAAACCAAATTATTATTAAAACGTATTATTTTTTTATTCCCCAGCCATTCTTTTTGTATTTATTTAATTACTCCGACTTTTACCTGCTGGTACGCCGTCCGGTGTGCCCTGTGAAATGAAAGGTGGCATTCTTTATTTATTTATTCATTTATTCATTCATAACTGACAGCCTCGCGCTCCGCTCGTGCCCGGGCGGAAGAGGTGCTCCAATTCGGCTTAACTGTGACACACGCCCGCCCTCCTCCCCCGGAACTTCCATTCTGTTAAACTTAGGGGCCGCTTGGCACCGCCCGTGCCCGGGGAAGGTGCTCCTCTTCGGCTTACTGTGACGCGAGCATGCCCTCCTCCTCCGGAGCTTCCATTCAGTTAAACTTAGGGGCCGCTTGGAACCGCCCGTGCCCGGGGAAGGTGCTCCTCTTCGGCTTACTGTGACGCGAGCATGCCCTCCTCCTCCGGAGCTTCCATTCGGTTAAACTTAGGGGCCGCTTGGAACCGCCCGTGCCCGGGGAAGGTGCTCCTCTTCGGCTTACTGTGACGCGAGCATGCCCTCCTCCTCCGGAGCTTCCATTCGGTTAAACTTAGGGGCCGCTTGGCACCGCCCGTGCCCGGGGAAGGTGCTCCTCTACGGCTTAACTGCCACGCACGCCGGCTGGAGCTCTGGTACGGTCCGAACCGCGCGAAACGTCGCCACCGATCGTGTCCGGGAGAACGTGCTCTTCTTCGTCCACTCTCCTCTTCGCCCACGCTCTTCTTCGGCGCACGCCGGCCGTCTAACCGCTCCAGCGCCCCATTTGAGGATATTCAGGCCCTGAAGACGGCTGCCAACTTATTTTTGATCGCAGTGGTAGCGCCACCAACTGGTTAAAACAAATACAAATTATTTTCGTTGATTTTTTTCTCCGGGCAGGTTAACAAAATCTACCTTACATTTGCTCGGATGAGTGTTTAGGCCTTGAGGATGTCACAATACGAAAGTCTTTCGCCTTCTTCAGAGTGTCACATGATGGTGTCTTGTGGCCCGTCTTTATCAGCTGATGTTCCATGAGGGCGTGACTTACCTGTCACAAGAATGAAGGCAAGTCACGCCCCCCGCTGTCCGTTCACTCCGCCAAAATGCTGCTCCAGGTGGTAGGTGCTCCAATTCGGCTTAACTGTGACACACGCCCGCCCTCCTCCCCCGGAACTTCCATTCTGTTAAACTTAGGGGCCGCTTGGCACCGCCCGTGCCCGGGGAAGGTGCTCCTCTTCGGCTTACTGTGACGCGAGCATGCCCTCCTCCTCCGGAGCTTCCATTCAGTTAAACTTAGGGGCCGCTTGGAACCGCCCGTGCCCGGGGAAGGTGCTCCTCTTCGGCTTACTGTGACGCGAGCATGCCCTCCTCCTCCGGAGCTTCCATTCGGTTAAACTTAGGGGCCGCTTGGAACCGCCCGTGCCCGGGGAAGGTGCTCCTCTTCGGCTTACTGTGACGCGAGCATGCCCTCCTCCTCCGGAGCTTCCATTCGGTTAAACTTAGGGGCCGCTTGGCACCGCCCGTGCCCGGGGAAGGTGCTCCTCTACGGCTTAACTGCCACGCACGCCGGCCGGAGCTCTGGTACGGTCCGAACCGCGCGAAACGTCGCCACCGATCGTGTCCGGGAGAACGTGCTCTTCTTCGTCCACTCTCCTCTTCGCCCACGCTCTTCTTCGGCGCACGCCGGCCGTCTAACCGCTCCAGCGCCCCATTTGAGGATATTCAGGCCCTGAAGACGGCTGCCAACTTATTTTTGATCGCAGTGGTAGCGCCACCAACTGGTTAAAACAAATACAAATTATTTTCGCTCGGCGAAACTACAATGCCCCCGAATATTTTTTAGACCCGCGAAGCACTGAACCCGCGAAAGGTGAACCGCGAAGTAGCGAGGGTTCACTGTATGTATAAGACCAAGACCTACAAAAAAGTCTCTTGGAGCAATGAGCTAGGTTTTACAGGAAGTCGGCCATTTTGAATTTACTTAAAAGGGGGCGGGTCACCACAATGGACTTTGTGTAGAAATTATTATTGGGGCCCGAGCAGCGACGGCGGCGAGGTCCCTATTGTTTTTGTAGAAATTATTATTAGGGCCTGAGCAGCGACCGCTACGAGGTCCCCATTGTTTTTGTGGAAATTATTATTATTTTTATTATTATTATTATTAGGGCCCGAGCAGTGACCGCTGCGAGGTCCCTATTGTTTTTCTAGAAATTGTTATTAGGGCCCGAGCTGCGACGGCTGCGAGGTCCCTATTGTTTTTGTAGAAAATATTATTACTTTTATTATTATTAATATTATTATTATTATTATTAGGGCCTGAGCAGCGACCGCTGCGAAGTCCCTATTGTTTTTGTAGAAATTATTATTATTATTATTTTTCCGATTGTTCGATCGCATTTTTGACCCCCGAAACATGCACAAAAACTCACCAAACTTGGCAGTCTCATCGGGCATGGCGAAAAATTTGATATTTTAACGTCTAATATGAACAGGAAGTGAGTTATGAATTTTTGAAAGTCCGACTTTTGCCCTTTTTTGCATGTTTACAGGGGTCATTCTTTTGCACCCTGATCCTAAAGGCTTCATCTGATTGCCTTAAAATTCTGTCTGTAGCATCTGAAGACCTGGGACAAACACTGGGGCTAAAATTTTTTGTTTCCGAAATACTATATGACGGGGGCGGGTCTTCAAAGTTTTCACTTAAGATTTCCTTCGCCGCAATGGACAAAATGCTTAATAACTCTCCTGCACATGCTGCTAAAAATCCAAAACTTCACATGTACATAAAAAGTCTGTACCTGAAGACATCTATATGTTTATATTCAGTTATACACCTTGCGCCAATCAATATCATTTTTTACATTTTGACGTACTGCACGGTGCCCTTTTAACGAATCTGATTGAAAATTGGCTAGAAAAGACTCAAGACATTGATCTTACTCTATCCCTATTTTTGTGACTTTCCTTCGAAGGGCGTGGCTATTACGGTGCCGCAGAGTCTGATTATTCTCCGTGGCAACAAAAGTTCCTGCAAAATGATTCAGATGATCCATCTTCTCGAAATTTTTCACATTTGAGGATATTCAGGCCCTGAAGACGGCTGCCAACTTATTTTTGATCGCAGTGGTAGCGCCACCAACTGGTTAAAACAAATACAAATTATTTTCGTTGATTTTTTTCTCCGGGCAGGTTAACAAAATCTACCTTACATTTGCTCGGATGAGTGTTTAGGCCTTGAGGATGTCACAATACGAAAGTCTTTCGCCTTCTTCAGAGTGTCACATGATGGTGTCTTGTGGCCCGTCTTTATCAGCTGATGTTCCATGAGGGCGTGACTTACCTGTCACAAGAATGCAGGCAAGTCACGCCCCCCGCTGTCCGTTCACTCCGCCAAAATGCTGCTCCAGGTGGTAGAGAGGATGAAGGCTCCCTTGTCTCTGTTCATGGTTTTTATGCCTCGCTTGCAGATCTCAATGGCCTCTCTGATCCAGCGCTGTTGTTTGTTCTCTTCGGTGCGGATGACCCTGCCCTTCTCCCGGTCCATGATGTGGTTTTCCCTTTTGCAGTGGTCAGTGATTGCTGATTTGTAATGTTCATGTTGTGCTTGTTCTTTTACTGCTCTGATTTTTTCATTTTTTTGACAGGTAAGTCACACCCTCATGGAACATCAGCTGATAAAGACGGGTCTCAAGACACCATCATGCGACACTCTGAAGAAGGCAAAAGACTCGCCGAAACATGTCAGGTAAAAAATTAACCTAAAACATAATTGTCTGCTTTTAATGAATCAGTCAAATATCAATAATAAGAAGACAAAATGAACCTAATACAAATAAATGAATGCTTAATAACTCCCCTGCACATGCTCCTAAAAATCCAAACCTTCACCTGTAAATAAAACGTCCCGACCTGAAGACATCTTAATGTTATTATTTTGTTATACACACAGCGCCGCCAAGTGGAATCAAAAATTTGTTTTTATTTTAATTTTCACGTACTGCACGGTGCCCTTTTGACGAATCCGACTGAAAATTAGTCAGAAAAGACTCAAGACAATGATCTTACTCTCTGCCGAATTTTGTGACGTTTTGGCAAAAGGCGTGGCTATTACGGTGCTGAAAAGTCCGATTGTACTCTGTGGCAACAAAAGCTCCGGCAACATGACTCAGATGATCCTATCTTCTCGAAGTTGTACACATTTGAGGATACTTCAGCCCAGAAGACATCTACCAACTTATTTTACATCGTAGTAGTTGCGCCACCAACTGGTAAAAGCTAATACAAGTTATTTTCTTGGATGTTTTTCTCCGTGCAACTCAACAAGGTCGCCCTCATATATGCTCGGATGACTGTTTCGGCCATGAGGATGTCACAATACGAAATTAGTCCTTTTTCGTGAAAAGTTGTGGGAGTGGCATTGCACTGTTCGGAAATAAAACAACGCTGATTATGAGGTTCTAAATATGAACGACAACTCGTGAAACTTTACACACACATCAGGCCGAGCAAATTTATCAATATTTTATACGTTAGTTGTGCAGCTTTTTTGAAATGGCTCGCCATGGCCCTCGAGAAATGTTCAAAAAAGCAGCCCTGATTGAGTGTTTCACCTCGCTTTTTGTAAATTTTATGGAGTACAGTGAACCCTCGGTTATCGCGGTTAATGGGGACCGAGACCACCCGCGAAAACTGAAAATCCGCGAAGTAGCGGCGCACCTTCAAAAATGCTTAAAAAAAATATACAATATATATATATATAGATATATATATATATATATATATATATATATACGGGGAGAGAGAGAGTGAAATTCATTTTATAACAAAAAAACCAAATTATTATTAAAACGTATTATTTTTTTATTCCCCAGCCATTCTTTTTGTATTTATTTAATTACTCCGACTTTTACCTGCTGGTACGCCGTCCGGTGTGCCCTGTGAAATGAAAGGTGGCATTCTTTATTTATTTATTCATTTATTCATTCATAACTGACAGCCTCGCGCTCCGCTCGTGCCCGGGCAGAAGAGGTGCTCCAATTTGGCTTAACTGTGACACACGCCCGTCCTCCTCCGTCCGGAGCTTCCATTCGGTTAAACTTAGGGGCCGCTTGGCACCGCCCGTGCCCGGGGAAGTATTTATTTAATTACTCCGACTTTTACCTGCTGGTACGCCGTCCGGTGTGCCCTGTGAAATGAAAGGTGGCATTCTTTATTTATTTATTCATTTATTCATTCATAACTGACAGCCTCGCGCTCCGCTCGTGCCCGGGCAGAAGAGGTGCTCCAATTTGGCTTAACTGTGACACACGCCCGTCCTCCTCCGTCCGGAGCTTCCATTCGGTTAAACTTAGGGGCCGCTTGGCACCGCCCGTGCCCGGGGAAGGTGCTCCTCTTCGGCTTACTGTGACGCGAGCATGCCCTCCTCCTCCGGAGCTTCCATTCGGTTAAACTTAGGGGCCGCTTGGAACCGCCCGTGCCCGGGGAAGGTGCTCCTCTTCGGCTTACTGTGACGCGAGCATGCCCTCCTCCTCCGGAGCTTCCATTCGGTTAAACTTAGGGGCCGCTTGGCACCGCCCGTGCCCGGGGAAGGTGCTCCTCTACGGCTTAACTGCCACGCACGCTGGCCGGAGCTCTGGTACGGTCCGAACCGCGCGAAACGTCGCCACCGATCGTGTCCGGGGGAACGTGCTCTTCTTCGTCCACTCTCCTCTTCGCCCACGCTCTTCTTCGGCGCACGCCGGCCGTCTAACCGCTCCAGCGCCCCGTCGTGCCGCTCGGCGAAACTACAATGCCCCCGAATATTTTTTAGACCCGCGAAGCACTGAACCTGCGAAAGGTGAACCGCGAAGTAGCGAGGGTTCACTGTATGTATAAGACCAAGACCTACAAAAAAGTCTCTTGGAGCAATGAGCTAGGTTTTACAGGAAGTCGGCCATTTTGAATTTACTTAAAAGGGGGCGGGTCACCACAATGGACTTTGTGTAGAAATTATTATTGGGGCCCGAGCAGCGACCGCGGCGAGGTCCCTATTGTTTTTGTAGAAAATATTATTACTTTTATTATTATTATTATTATTATTATTAGGGCCTGAGCAGCGACCGCTGCGAAGTCCCTATTGTTTTTGTAGAAATTATTATTATTATTTTTCCGATTGTTCGATCGCATTTTTGACCCCCGAAACATGCACAAAAACTCACCAAACCTGGCAGTCTCATCGGGCATGGCGAAAAATTTGATATTTTAACGTCTAATATGAACAGGAAGTGAGTTATGAATTTTTGAAAGTCCGACTTTTGCCCTTTTTTGCATGTTTACAGGGGTCATTCTTTTGCACCCTGATCCTAAAGGCTTCATCTGATTGCCTTAAAATTCTGTCTGTAGCATCTGAAGACCTGGGACAAACACTGGGGCTAAAATTTTTTGTTTCCGAAATACTATATGACGGGGGCGGGGCATCAAAGTTTTCACTTAAGATTTCCTTCGCCGCAATGGACAAAATGCTTAATAACTCTCCTGCACATGCTGCTAAAAATCCAAAACTTCACATGTACATAAAGAGTCTGTACCTGAAGACATCTATATGTTTATATTCAGTTATACACCTTGCGCCAATCAATATCATTTTTTACATTTTGACGTACTGCACGGTGCCCTTGTAACGAATCTGATTGAAAATTGGCTAGAAAAGACTCAAGACATTGATCTTACTCTATCCCTATTTTTGTGACTTTCCTTCGAAGGGCGTGGCTATTACGGTGCCGCAGAGTCTGATTATTCTCCGTGGCAACAAAAGTTCCTGCAAAATGATTCAGATGATCCATCTTCTCGAAATTTTTCACATTTGAGGATATTCAGGCCCTGAAGACGGCTGCCAACTTATTTTTGATCGCAGTGGTAGCGCCACCAACTGGTTAAAACAAATATAAATTATTTTCGTTGATGTTTTTCTCCGGGCATGTTAACAAAATCTACCTTATATTTGCTCGGATGAGTGTTTAGGCCTTGAGCATGTCACAATACGAAAGTCTTTCGCCTTCTTCAGAGTGTCACATGATGGTGTCTTGTGACCCGCCTTTATCAGCTTATGTTCCATGAGGGCGTGACTTACCTGTCACAAGAATGAAGGCAAGTCACGCCCCCCGCTGTCCGTTCACTCCGCCAAGATGCTGGTCCAGGTGGTAGAGAGGATGAAGGCTCCCTTGTCTCTGTTCATGGTTTTTATGCCTCGCTTGCAGATCTCAATGGCCTCTCTGATCCAGCGCTGTTGTTTGTTCTCTTCTGTGCGGATGACCCTGCCCTTCTCCCGGTCCATGATGTGGTTTTCCCTTTTGCAGTGGTCAGTGATTGCTGATTTGTAATGTTCATGTTGTGCTTGTTCTTTTACTGCTCTGATTTTTTTCATTTTTTTGACAGGTAAGTCACACCCTCATGGAACATCAGCTCAAGACACCATCATGCGACACTCTGAAGTAGGCGAAAGACTCGCCGAAACATGTCAGGTAAAAAATTAACCTAAAACATAATTGTCTGCTTTTAATGAATCAGTCAAATATCAATAATAAGAAGACAAAATGAACCTAATACAAATAAATGAATGCTTAATAACTCCCCTGCACATGCTCCTAAAAATCCAAACCTTCACCTGTAAATAAAACGTCCCGACCTGAAGACATCTTAATGTTATTATTTTGTTATACACACAGTGCCGCCAAGTGGAATCAAAAATTTGTTTTTATTTTAATTGTCACGTACTGCACGGTGCCCTTTCGACGAATCCGACTGAAAATTAGTCAGAAAAGACTCAAGACAATGATCTTACTCTCTGCCGAATTTTGTGACGTTTTGGCAAAAGGCGTGGCTATTACGGTGCTGAAAAGTCCGATTGTACTCTGTGGCAACAAAAGCTCCAGCAACATGACTCAGATGATCCTATCTTCTCGAAGTTGCACACATTTGAGGATACTTCAGCCCTGAAGACATCTACCAACTTATTTTTCATCGTAGTAGTAGCGCCCCCAACTGGTAAAAGCTAATACAAGTTATTTTCTTGGATGTTTTTCTCCGTGCAACTCAACAAGGTCGCCCTCATATATGCTCGGATGACTGTTTCGGCCATGAGGATGTCACAATACGAAATTCGTCCTTTTTCATGAAAAGTTGTGGGAGTGGCATTGCACTGTTCAGCAATAAAACAAAGCTGATTATGAGGTTCTAAATATGAACGACAACTCGTGAAACTTTACACACACATCAGGCCGAGCAAATTTATCAATATTTTATACGTTAGTTGTGCAGCTTTTTTGAAATGGCTCGCCATGGCCCTCGAGAAATGTTCAAAAAAGCAGCCCTGGTTGAGTGTTTCACCTCGCTTTTTGTAAATTTTATGGAGTACAGTGAACCCTCGGTTATCGCGGTTAATGGGGACCGAGATCACCCGCGAAAACTGAAAATCCGCGAAGTAGCGGCGCACCTTCAAAAATGCTTAAAAAAAATATATAATAAATATATAAATATATATATATATATATATATATATATATATATATATATATATATATATATATATATATATATACGGGGGGAGAGAGAGAGAGAGAGAGTGAAATTCATGTTATAACAAAAAAAACAAATTATTATTAAAACTTATTATTTTTTTATTCCCCAACCATTCTTTTTGTATTTATTTAATTACTCCGACTTTTACCTGCTGGTACGCCGTCCGGTGTGCCCTGTGAAATGAAAGGTGGCATTCTTTATTTATTTATTCATTTATTCATTCATAACTGACAGCCTCGCGCTCCGCTTGTGCCCGGCAGAAGAGGTGCTCCAATTCGGCTTAACTGTGACACACGCCCGCCCTCCTCCCCCGGAGCTTCCATTCGGTTAAACTTAGGGGCCGCTTGGCACCGCCCGTGCCCGGGGAAGGTGCTCCTCTTCGGCTTACTGTGACGCGAGCATGCCCTCCTCCTCCGGAGCTTCCATTCGGTTAAACTTAGGGGCCGCTTGGAACCGCCCGTGCCCGGGGAAGGTGCTCCTCTTCGGCTTACTGTGACGCGAGCATGCCCTCCTCCTCCGGAGCTTCCATTCGGTTAAACTCAGGGGCCGCTTGGAACCGCCCGTGCCCGGGGAAGGTGCTCCTCTACGGCTTAACTGCCACGCACGCCGGCCGGAGCTCTGGTACGGTCCGAACCGCGCGAAACGTCGCCACCGATCGTGTCCGGGGGAACGTGCTCTTCTTCGTCCACTCTCCTCTTCGCCCACGCTCTTCTTCGGCGCACGCCGGCCGTCTAACCGCTCCAGCGCCCCGTCGTGCCGCTCGGCGAAACTACAATGCCCCCGAATATTTTTTAGACCCGCGAAGCACTGAACCCGCGAAAGGTGAACCTCGAAGTAGCGAGGGTTCACTGTATGTATAAGACCAAGACCTACAAAAAAGTCTCTTGGAGCAATGAGCTAGGTTTTACAGGAAGTCGGCCATTTTGAATTTACTTAAAAGGGGGCGGGTCTCCACAATGGACTTTGTGTAGAAATTATTATTGGGGCCCGAGCAGCGACCGCGGCGAGGTCCCTATTGTTTTTGTAGAAAATATTATTACTTTTATTATTATTATTATTATTATTATTATTATTATTAGGGCCTGAGCAGCGACCGCTTCGAAGTCCCTATTGTTTTTGTAGAAATTATTATTATTATTATTTTTCCGATTGTTCGATCGCATTTTTGACCCCCGAAACATGCACAAAAACTCACCAAACTTGGCAGTCTCATCGGGCATGGCGAAAAATTTGATATTTTTTAACGTCTAATATGAACAGGAAGTGAGTTATGAATTTTTGAAAGTCCGACTTTTGCCCTTTTTTGCATGTTTACAGGGGTCATTCTTTTGCACCCTGATCCTAAAGGCTTCATCTGATTGCCTTAAAGTTCTGTCTGGAGCATCTTAAGACCTGGGACAAACACTGGGGCTAAAATTTTTTGTTTCCGAAATACTATATGACGGGGGCGGGGCTTCAAAGTTTTCACTTAAGATTTCCTTCGCCGCAATGGACAAAATGCTTAATAACTCTCCTGCCCGTGCTGCTAAAAATCCAAAACTTCACATGTACATAAAGAGTCGGTACCTGAAGACATCTATATGTTTATATTCAGTTATACACCTTGCGCCAATCAATATAAATGTTTACATTTTGACGTACTGCACGGTGCCCTTTTAACGAATCCGACTGAAAATTGGCTAGAAAAGACTCAAGACATTGATCTTACTCTATCCCTATTTCTATGACTTTCCTTCAAAGGGCGTGGCTATTACGGTGCCGCAGAGTCTGATTATTCTCCGTGGCAACAAAAGTTCCTGCAAAATGATTCAGATGATCCATCTTCTGGAAATCTTTCACATTTGAGGATATTCAGGCCCTGAAGACGGCTGCCAACTTATTTTTGATCGCAGTGGTAGCGCCACCAACTGGTTAAAACAAATACAAATTATTTTCGTTGCTGTTTTTCTCCGGGCAGGTTAACAAAATCTACCTTATATTTGCTCGGATGAGTGTTTAGGCCTTGAGCATGTCACAATACGAAAGTCTTTCGCCTTCTTCAGAGTGTCACATGATGGTGTCTTGTGACCCGTCTTTATCAGCTGATGTTCCATGAGGGCGTGACTTACCTGTCACAAGAATGAAGGCAAGTCACGCCCCCCGCTGTCCGTTCACTCCGCCAAGATGCTGGTCCAGGTGGTAGAGAGGATGAAGGCTCCCTTGTCTCTGTTCATGGTTTTTATGCCTCGCTTGCAGATCTCAATGGCCTCTCTGATCCAGCGCTGTTGTTTGTTCTCTTCGGTGCGGATGACCCTGCCCTTCTCCCGGTCCATGATGTGGTTTTCCCTTTTGCAGTGGTCAGTGATTGCTGATTTGTAATGTTCATGTTGTGCTTGTTCTTTTACTGCTCTGATTTTTTCATTTTTTTGACAGGTAAGTCACACCCTCATGGAACATCAGCTCAAGACACCATCATGCGACACTCTGAAGAAGGCGAAAGACTCGCCGAAACATGTCAGGTAAAAAATTAACCTAAAACATAATTGTCTGCTTTTAATGAATCAGTCAAATATCAATAATAAGAAGACAAAATGAACCTAATACAAATAAATGAATGCTTAATAACTCCCCTGCACATGCTCCTAAAAATCCAAACCTCCACCTGTAAATAAAACGTCCCGACCTGAAGACATCTTAATGTTATTATTTTGTTATACACACAGTGCCGCCAAGTGGAATCAAAAATTTGTTTTTATTTTAATTTTCACGTACTGCATGGTGCCCTTTTGACGAATCCGACTGAAAATTAGTCAGAAAAGACTTAAGACAATGATCTTACTCTCTGCCGAATTTTGTGACGTTTTGGCAAAAGGCGTGGCTATTAAGGTGCTGAAAAGTCCGATTGTACTCTGTGGCAACAAAAGCTCCGGCAACATGACTCAGATGATCCTATCTTCTCGAAGTTGTACACATTTGAGGATACTTCAGCCCTGAAGACATCTACCAACTTATTTTACATCGTAGTAGTAGCGCCACCAACTGGTAAAAGCTAATACAAGTTATTTTCTTGGATGTTTTTCTCCGTGCAACTCAACAAGGTCGCCCTCATATATGCTCGGATGACTGTTTCGGCCATGAGGATGTCACAATACGAAATTCGTGATTTTTCGTGAAAAGTTGTGGGAGTGGCATTGCACTGTTCAGCAATAAAACAAAGCTGATTATGAGGTTCTAAATATGAACGACAACTCGTAAAACTTTACACACACATCAGGCCGAGCAAATTTATCAATATTTTATACGTTAGTTGTGCAGCTTTTTTGAAATGGCTCGCCATGGCCCTCGAGAAATGTAAAAAAAAAACAGCTCTGGTTGAGTGTTTCACCTCGCTTTTTGTAAATTTTATGGAGTACAGTGAACCCTCGGTTATCGCGGTTAATGGGGACCGAGACCACCCGCGAAAACTGAAAATCCGCGAAGTAGCGGCGCACCTTCAAAAATGCTTAAAAAAAATATACAATATATATAATAAATATATAAATATATATATATATATATATATATATATATATATATATATATACGGGGAGAGAGAGAGTGAAATTCATGTTATAACAAAAAAACCAAATTATTATTAAAACGTATTATTTTTTTATTCCCCAGCCATTCTTTTTGTATTTATTTAATTACTCCGACTTTTACCTGCTGGTACGCTGTCCGGTGTGCCCTGTGAAATGAAAGGTGGCATTCTTTATTTATTTATTCATTTATTCATTCATAACTGACAGCCTCGCGCTCCGCTCGTGCCCGGGCAGAAGAGGTGCTCCAATTTGGCTTAACTGTGACACACGCCCGTCCTCCTCCCCCGGAGCTTCCATTCGGTTAAACTTAGGGGCCGCTTGGCACCGCCCGTGCCCGGGGAAGGTGCTCCTCTTCGGCTTACTGTGACGCGAGCATGCCCTCCTCCTCCGGAGCTTCCATTCGGTTAAACTTAGGGGCCGCTTGGAACCGCCCGTGCCCGGGGAAGGTGCTCCTCTTCGGCTTACTGTGACGCGAGCATGCCCTCCTCCTCCGGAGCTTCCATTCGGTTAAACTTAGGGGCCGCTTGGCACTGCCCGTGCCCGGGGAAGGTGCTCCTCTACGGCTTAACTGCCACGCACGCTGGCCGGAGCTCTGGTACGGTCCGAACCGCGCGAAACGTCGCCACCGATCGTGTCCGGGGGAACGTGCTCTTCTTCGTCCACTCTCCTCTTCGCCCACGCTCTTCTTCGGCGCACGCCGGCCGTCTAACCGCTCCAGCGCCCCGTCGTGCCGCTCGGCGAAACTACAATGCCCCCGAATATTTTTTAGACCCGCGAAGCACTGAACCCGCGAAAGGTGAACCGCGAAGTAGCGAGGGTTCACTGTATGTATAAGACCAAGACCTACAAAAAAGTCTCTTGGAGCAATGAGCTAGGTTTTACAGGAAGTCGGCCATTTTGAATTTACTGAAAAGGGGGCGGGTCACCACAATGGACTTTGTGTAGAAATTATTATTGGGGCCCGAGCAGCGACCGCGGCGAGGTCCCTATTGTTTTTGTAGAAGATATTATTACTTTTATTATTATTATTATTATTATTATTAGGGTCTGAGCAGCGACCGCTGCGAAGTCCCTATTGTTTTTGTAGAAATTATTATTATTATTATTTTTCCGATTGTTCGATCGCATTTTTGACCCCCGAAACATGCACAAAAACTCACCAAACTTGGCAGTCTCATCGGGCATGGCGAAAAATTTGATATTTTAACGTCTAATATGAACAGGAAGTGAGTTATGAATTTTTGAAAGTCCGACTTTTGCCCTTTTTTGCATGTTTACAGGGGTCATTCTTTTGCACCCTGATCCTAAAGGCTTCATCTGATTGCCTTAAAATTCTGTCTGTAGCATCTGAAGACCTGGCACAAACACTGGGGCTAAAATTTTTTGTTTCCGAAATACTATATGACGGGGGCGGGGCATCAAAGTTTTCACTTAAGATTTCCTTCGCCGCAATGGACAAAATGCTTAATAACTCTCCTGCACATGCTGCTAAAAATCCAAAACTTCACATGTACATAAAGAGTCTGTACCTGAAGACATCTATATGTTTATATTCAGTTATACACCTTGCGCCAATCAATATCATTTTTTACATTTTGACGTACTGCACGGTGCCCTTTTAACGAATCTGATTGAAAATTGGCTAGAAAAGACTCAAGACATTGATCTTACTCTATCCCTATTTTTGTGACTTTCCTTCGAAGGGCGTGGCTATTACGGTGCCGCAGAGTCTGATTATTCTCCGTGGCAACAAAAGTTCCTGCAAAATGATTCAGATGATCCATCTTCTCGAAATTTTTCACATTTGAGGATATTCAGGCCCTGAAGACGGCTGCCAACTTATTTTTGATCGCAGTGGTAGCGCCACCAACTGGTTAAAACAAATACAAATCATTTTCGTTGATTTTTTTCTCCGGGCAGGTTAACAAAATCTACCTTACATTTGCTCGGATGAGTGTTTAGGCCTTGAGGATGTCACAATACGAAAGTCTTTCGCCTTCTTCAGAGTGTCACATGATGGTGTCTTGTGGCCCGTCTTTATCAGCTGATGTTCCATGAGGGCGTGACTTACCTGTCACAAGAATGAAGGCAAGTCACGCCCCCCGCTGTCCGTTCACTCCGCCAAAATGCTGCTCCAGGTGGTAGAGAGGATGAAGGCTCCCTTGTCTCTGTTCATGGTTTTTATGCCTCGCTTGCAGATCTCAATGGCCTCTCTGATCCAGCGCTGTTGTTTGTTCTCTTCGGTGCGGATGACCCTGCCCTTCTCCCGGTCCATGATGTGGTTTTCCCTTTTGCAGTGGTCAGTGATTGCTGATTTGTAATGTTCATGTTGTGCTTGTTCTTTTACTGCTCTGATTTTTCATTTTTTTGACAGGTAAGTCACACCCTCATGGAACATCAGCTGATAAAGACGGGTCTCAAGACACCATCATGCGACACTCTGAAGAAGGCGAAAGACTCGCCGAAACATGTCAGGTAAAAAATTAACCTAAAACATAATTGTCTGCTTTTAATGAATCAGTCAAATATCAATAATAAGAAGACAAAATGAACCTAATACAAATAAATGAATGCTTAATAACTCCCCTGCACATGCTCCTAAAAATCCAAACCTTCACCTGTAAATAAAACGTCCCGACCTGAAGACATCTTAATGTTATTATTTTGTTATACACACAGTGCCGCCAAGTGGAATCAAAAATTTGTTTTTATTTTAATTTTCACGTACTGCACGGTGCCCTTTTGACGAATCCGACTGAAAATTAGTCAGAAAAGACTCAAGACAATGACCTTACTCTCTGCCGAATTTTGTGACGTTTTGGCAAAAGGCGTGGCTATTAAGGTGCTGAAAAGTCCGATTGTACTCTGTGGCAACAAAAGCTCCGGCAACATGACTCAGATCATCCTATCTTCTCGAAGTTGTACACATTTGAGGATACTTCAGCCCTGAAGACATCTACCAACTTATTTTATATCGTAGTAGTAGCGCCACCAACTGGTAAAAGCTAATACAAGTTATTTTCTTGGATGTTTTTCTCCGTGCAACTCAACAAGGTCGCCCTCATATATGCTCGGATGACTGTTTCGGCCATGAGGATGTCACAATACGAAATTCGTGATTTTTCGTGAAAAGTTGTGGGAGTGGCATTGCACTGTTCGGCAATAAAACAAAGCTGATTATGAGGTTCTAAATATGAACGACAACTCGTAAAACTTTACACACACATCAGGCCGAGCAAATTTATCAATATTTTATACGTTAGTTGTGCAGCTTTTTTGAAATGGCTCGCCATGGCCCTCGAGAAATGTTAAAAAAAAGCAGCTCTGGTTGAGTGTTTCACCTCGCTTTTTGTAAATTTTATGGAGTACAGTGAACCCTCGGTTATCGCGGTTAATGGGGACCGAGACCACCCGCGAAAACTGAAAATCCGCGAAGTAGCGGCGCACCTTCAAAAATGCTTAAAAAAAATATACAATATATATAATAAATATATATATATATATATATATATATATATATATATATATATACGGGGAGAGAGAGAGTGAAATTCATGTTATAACAAAAAAACCAAATTATTATTAAAACGTATTATTTTTTTATTCCCCAGCCATTCTTTTTGTATTTATTTAATTACTCCGACTTTTACCTGCTGGTACGCCGTCCGGTGTGCCCTGTGAAATGAAAGGTGGCATTCTTTATTTATTTATTCATTTATTCATTCATAACTGACAGCCTCGCGCTCCGCTCGTGCCCGGGCAGAAGAGGTGCTCCAATTTGGCTTAACTGTGACACACGCCCGTCCTCCTCCGTCCGGAGCTTCCATTCGGTTAAACTTAGGGGCCGCTTGGCACCGCCCATGCCCGGGGAAGGTGCTCCTCTTCGGCTTACTGTGACGCGAGCATGCCCTCCTCCTCCGGAGCTTCCATTCGGTTAAACTTAGGGGCCGCTTGGAACCGCCCGTGCCCGGGGAAGGTGCTCCTCTTCGGCTTACTGTGACGCGAGCATGCCCTCCTCCTCCGGAGCTTCCATTCGGTTAAACTTAGGGGCCGCTTGGCACCGCCCGTGCCCGGGGAAGGTGCTCCTCTACGGCTTAACTGCCACGCACGCTGGCCGGAGCTCTGGTACGGTCCGAACCGCGCGAAACGTCGCCACAGATCGTGTCCGGGGGAACGTGCTCTTCTTCGTCCACTCTCCTCTTCGCCCGCGCTCTTCTTCGGCGCACGCCGGCCGTCTAACCGCTCCAGCGCCCCGTCGTGCCGCTCGGCGAAACTACAATGCCCCCGAATATTTTTTAGACCCGCGAAGCACTGAACCTGCGAAAGGTGAACCGCGAAGTAGCGAGGGTTCACTGTATGTATAAGACCAAGACCTACAAAAAAGTCTCTTGGAGCAATGAGCTAGGTTTTACAGGAAGTCGGCCATTTTGAATTTACTTAAAAGGGGGCGGGTCACCACAATGGACTTTGTGTAGAAATTATTATTGGGGCCCGAGCAGCGACCGCGGCGAGGTCCCTATTGTTTTTGTAGAAAATATTATTACTTTTATTATTATTATTATTATTATTATTAGGGCCTGAGCAGCGACCGCTGTGAAGTCCCTATTGTTTTTGTAGAAATTATTATTATTATTTTTCCGATTGTTCGATCGCATTTTTGACCCCCGAAACATGCACAAAAACTCACCAAACCTGGCAGTCTCATCGGGCATGGCGAAAAATTTGATATTTTAACGTCTAATATGAACAGGAAGTGAGTTATGAATTTTTGAAAGTCCGACTTTTGCCCTTTTTTGCATGTTTACAGGGGTCATTCTTTTGCACCCTGATCCTAAAGGCTTCATCTGATTGCCTTAAAATTCTGTCTGTAGCATCTGAAGACCTGGGACAAACACTGGGGCTAAAATTTTTTGTTTCCGAAATACTATATGACGGGGGCGGGGCATCAAAGTTTTCACTTAAGATTTCCTTCGCCGCAATGGACAAAATGCTTAATAACTCTCCTGCACATGCTGCTAAAAATCCAAAACTTCACATGTACATAAAGAGTCTGTACCTGAAGACATCTATATGTTTATATTCAGTTATACACCTTGCGCCAATCAATATCATTTTTTACATTTTGACGTACTGCACGGTGCCCTTGTAACGAATCTGATTGAAAATTGGCTAGAAAAGACTCAAGACATTGATCTTACTCTATCCCTATTTTTGTGACTTTCCTTCGAAGGGCGTGGCTATTACGGTGCCGCAGAGTCTGATTATTCTCCGTGGCAACAAAAGTTCCTGCAAAATGATTCAGATGATCCATCTTCTCGAAATTTTTCACATTTGAGGATATTCAGGCCCTGAAGACGGCTGCCAACTTATTTTTGATCGCAGTGGTAGCGCCACCAACTGGTTAAAACAAATATAAATTATTTTCGTTGATGTTTTTCTCCGGGCATGTTAACAAAATCTACCTTATATTTGCTCGGATGAGTGTTTAGGCCTTGAGCATGTCACAATACGAAAGTCTTTCGCCTTCTTCAGAGTGTCACATGATGGTGTCTTGTGACCCGCCTTTATCAGCTGATGTTCCATGAGGGCGTGACTTACCTGTCACAAGAATGAAGGCAAGTCACGCCCCCCGCTGTCCGTTCACTCCGCCAAGATGCTGGTCCAGGTGGTAGAGAGGATGAAGGCTCCCTTGTCTCTGTTCATGGTTTTTATGCCTCGCTTGCAGATCTCAATGGCCTCTCTGATCCAGCGCTGTTGTTTGTTCTCTTCTGTGCGGATGACCCTGCCCTTCTCCCGGTCCATGATGTGGTTTTCCCTTTTGCAGTGGTCAGTGATTGCTGATTTGTAATGTTCATGTTGTGCTTGTTCTTTTACTGCTCTGATTTTTCATTTTTTTGACAGGTAAGTCACACCCTCATGGAACATCAGCTGATAAAGACGGGTCTCAAGACACCATCATGCGACACTCTGAAGAAGGCGAAAGACTCGCCGAAACATGTCAGGTAAAAAATTAACCTAAAACATAATTGTCTGCTTTTAATGAATCAGTCAAATATCAATAATAAGAAGACAAAATGAACCTAATACAAATAAATGAATGCTTAATAACTCCCCTGCACATGCTCCTAAAAATCCAAACCTTCACCTGTAAATAAAACGTCCCGACCTGAAGACATCTTAATGTTATTATTTTGTTATACACACAGTGCCGCCAAGTGGAATCAAAAATTTGTTTTTATTTTAATTTTCACGTACTGCACGGTGCCCTTTTGACGAATCCGACTGAAAATTAGTCAGAAAAGACTCAAGACAATGACCTTACTCTCTGCCGAATTTTGTGACGTTTTGGCAAAAGGCGTGGCTATTAAGGTGCTGAAAAGTCCGATTGTACTCTGTGGCAACAAAAGCTCCGGCAACATGACTCAGATCATCCTATCTTCTCGAAGTTGTACACATTTGAGGATACTTCAGCCCTGAAGACATCTACCAACTTATTTTATATCGTAGTAGTAGCGCCACCAACTGGTAAAAGCTAATACAAGTTATTTTCTTGGATGTTTTTCTCCGTGCAACTCAACAAGGTCGCCCTCATATATGCTCGGATGACTGTTTCGGCCATGAGGATGTCACAATACGAAATTCGTGATTTTTCGTGAAAAGTTGTGGGAGTGGCATTGCACTGTTCGGCAATAAAACAAAGCTGATTATGAGGTTCTAAATATGAACGACAACTCGTAAAACTTTACACACACATCAGGCCGAGCAAATTTATCAATATTTTATACGTTAGTTGTGCAGCTTTTTTGAAATGGCTCGCCATGGCCCTCGAGAAATGTTAAAAAAAAGCAGCTCTGGTTGAGTGTTTCACCTCGCTTTTTGTAAATTTTATGGAGTACAGTGAACCCTCGGTTATCGCGGTTAATGGGGACCGAGACCACCCGCGAAAACTGAAAATCCGCGAAGTAGCGGCGCACCTTCAAAAATGCTTAAAAAAAATATACAATATATATAATAAATATATATATATATATATATATATATATATATATATATATACGGGGAGAGAGAGAGTGAAATTCATGTTATAACAAAAAAACCAAATTATTATTAAAACGTATTATTTTTTTATTCCCCAGCCATTCTTTTTGTATTTATTTAATTACTCCGACTTTTACCTGCTGGTACGCCGTCCGGTGTGCCCTGTGAAATGAAAGGTGGCATTCTTTATTTATTTATTCATTTATTCATTCATAACTGACAGCCTCGCGCTCCGCTCGTGCCCGGGCAGAAGAGGTGCTCCAATTTGGCTTAACTGTGACACACGCCCGTCCTCCTCCGTCCGGAGCTTCCATTCGGTTAAACTTAGGGGCCGCTTGGCACCGCCCATGCCCGGGGAAGGTGCTCCTCTTCGGCTTACTGTGACGCGAGCATGCCCTCCTCCTCCGGAGCTTCCATTCGGTTAAACTTAGGGGCCGCTTGGAACCGCCCGTGCCCGGGGAAGGTGCTCCTCTTCGGCTTACTGTGACGCGAGCATGCCCTCCTCCTCCGGAGCTTCCATTCGGTTAAACTTAGGGGCCGCTTGGCACCGCCCGTGCCCGGGGAAGGTGCTCCTCTACGGCTTAACTGCCACGCACGCTGGCCGGAGCTCTGGTACGGTCCGAACCGCGCGAAACGTCGCCACAGATCGTGTCCGGGGGAACGTGCTCTTCTTCGTCCACTCTCCTCTTCGCCCGCGCTCTTCTTCGGCGCACGCCGGCCGTCTAACCGCTCCAGCGCCCCGTCGTGCCGCTCGGCGAAACTACAATGCCCCCGAATATTTTTTAGACCCGCGAAGCACTGAACCTGCGAAAGGTGAACCGCGAAGTAGCGAGGGTTCACTGTATGTATAAGACCAAGACCTACAAAAAAGTCTCTTGGAGCAATGAGCTAGGTTTTACAGGAAGTCGGCCATTTTGAATTTACTTAAAAGGGGGCGGGTCACCACAATGGACTTTGTGTAGAAATTATTATTGGGGCCCGAGCAGCGACCGCGGCGAGGTCCCTATTGTTTTTGTAGAAAATATTATTACTTTTATTATTATTATTATTATTATTATTAGGGCCTGAGCAGCGACCGCTGTGAAGTCCCTATTGTTTTTGTAGAAATTATTATTATTATTTTTCCGATTGTTCGATCGCATTTTTGACCCCCGAAACATGCACAAAAACTCACCAAACCTGGCAGTCTCATCGGGCATGGCGAAAAATTTGATATTTTAACGTCTAATATGAACAGGAAGTGAGTTATGAATTTTTGAAAGTCCGACTTTTGCCCTTTTTTGCATGTTTACAGGGGTCATTCTTTTGCACCCTGATCCTAAAGGCTTCATCTGATTGCCTTAAAATTCTGTCTGTAGCATCTGAAGACCTGGGACAAACACTGGGGCTAAAATTTTTTGTTTCCGAAATACTATATGACGGGGGCGGGGCATCAAAGTTTTCACTTAAGATTTCCTTCGCCGCAATGGACAAAATGCTTAATAACTCTCCTGCACATGCTGCTAAAAATCCAAAACTTCACATGTACATAAAGAGTCTGTACCTGAAGACATCTATATGTTTATATTCAGTTATACACCTTGCGCCAATCAATATCATTTTTTACATTTTGACGTACTGCACGGTGCCCTTGTAACGAATCTGATTGAAAATTGGCTAGAAAAGACTCAAGACATTGATCTTACTCTATCCCTATTTTTGTGACTTTCCTTCGAAGGGCGTGGCTATTACGGTGCCGCAGAGTCTGATTATTCTCCGTGGCAACAAAAGTTCCTGCAAAATGATTCAGATGATCCATCTTCTCGAAATTTTTCACATTTGAGGATATTCAGGCCCTGAAGACGGCTGCCAACTTATTTTTGATCGCAGTGGTAGCGCCACCAACTGGTTAAAACAAATATAAATTATTTTCGTTGATGTTTTTCTCCGGGCATGTTAACAAAATCTACCTTATATTTGCTCGGATGAGTGTTTAGGCCTTGAGCATGTCACAATACGAAAGTCTTTCGCCTTCTTCAGAGTGTCACATGATGGTGTCTTGTGACCCGCCTTTATCAGCTGATGTTCCATGAGGGCGTGACTTACCTGTCACAAGAATGAAGGCAAGTCACGCCCCCCGCTGTCCGTTCACTCCGCCAAGATGCTGGTCCAGGTGGTAGAGAGGATGAAGGCTCCCTTGTCTCTGTTCATGGTTTTTATGCCTCGCTTGCAGATCTCAATGGCCTCTCTGATCCAGCGCTGTTGTTTGTTCTCTTCTGTGCGGATGACCCTGCCCTTCTCCCGGTCCATGATGTGGTTTTCCCTTTTGCAGTGGTCAGTGATTGCTGATTTGTAATGTTCATGTTGTGCTTGTTCTTTTACTGCTCTGATTTTTCATTTTTTTGACAGGTAAGTCACACCCTCATGGAACATCAGCTGATAAAGACGGGTCTCAAGACACCATCATGCGACACTCTGAAGAAGGCGAAAGACTCGCCGAAACATGTCAGGTAAAAAATTAACCTAAAACATAATTGTCTGCTTTTAATGAATCAGTCAAATATCAATAATAAGAAGACAAAATGAACCTAATACAAATAAATGAATGCTTAATAACTCCCCTGCACATGCTCCTAAAAATCCAAACCTTCACCTGTAAATAAAACGTCCCGACCTGAAGACATCTTAATGTTATTATTTTGTTATACACACAGTGCCGCCAAGTGGAATCAAAAATTTGTTTTTATTTTAATTTTCACGTACTGCACGGTGCCCTTTTGACGAATCCGACTGAAAATTAGTCAGAAAAGACTCAAGACAATGATCTTACTCTCTGCCGAATTTTGTGACGTTTTGGCAAAAGGCGTGGCTATTAAGGTGCTGAAAAGTCCGATTGTACTCTGTGGCAACAAAAGCTCCGGCAACATGACTCAGATCATCCTATCTTCTCGAAGTTGTACACATTTGAGGATACTTCAGCCCTGAAGACATCTACCAACTTATTTTATATCGTAGTAGTAGCGCCACCAACTGGTAAAAGCTAATACAAGTTATTTTCTTGGATGTTTTTCTCCGTGCAACTCAACAAGGTCGCCCTCATATATGCTCGGATGACTGTTTCGGCCATGAGGATGTCACAATACGAAATTCGTGATTTTTCGTGAAAAGTTGTGGGAGTGGCATTGCACTGTTCGGCAATAAAACAAAGCTGATTATGAGGTTCTAAATATGAACGACAACTCGTAAAACTTTACACACACATCAGGCCGAGCAAATTTATCAATATTTTATACGTTAGTTGTGCAGCTTTTTTGAAATGGCTCGCCATGGCCCTCGAGAAATGTTAAAAAAAAGCAGCTCTGGTTGAGTGTTTCACCTCGCTTTTTGTAAATTTTATGGAGTACAGTGAACCCTCGGTTATCGCGGTTAATGGGGACCGAGACCACCCGCGAAAACTGAAAATCCGCGAAGTAGCGGCGCACCTTCAAAAATGCTTAAAAAAAATATACAATATATATAATAAATATATATATATATATATATATATATATATATATATATATACGGGGAGAGAGAGAGTGAAATTCATGTTATAACAAAAAAACCAAATTATTATTAAAACGTATTATTTTTTTATTCCCCAGCCATTCTTTTTGTATTTATTTAATTACTCCGACTTTTACCTGCTGGTACGCCGTCCGGTGTGCCCTGTGAAATGAAAGGTGGCATTCTTTATTTATTTATTCATTTATTCATTCATAACTGACAGCCTCGCGCTCCGCTCGTGCCCGGGCAGAAGAGGTGCTCCAATTTGGCTTAACTGTGACACACGCCCGTCCTCCTCCGTCCGGAGCTTCCATTCGGTTAAACTTAGGGGCCGCTTGGCACCGCCCGTGCCCGGGGAAGGTGCTCCTCTTCGGCTTACTGTGACGCGAGCATGCCCTCCTCCTCCGGAGCTTCCATTCGGTTAAACTTAGGGGCCGCTTGGAACCGCCCGTGCCCGGGGAAGGTGCTCCTCTTCGGCTTACTGTGACGCGAGCATGCCCTCCTCCTCCGGAGCTTCCATTCGGTTAAACTTAGGGGCCGCTTGGCACCGCCCGTGCCCGGGGAAGGTGCTCCTCTACGGCTTAACTGCCACGCACGCTGGCCGGAGCTCTGGTACGGTCCGAACCGCGCGAAACGTCGCCACCGATCGTGTCCGGGGGAACGTGCTCTTCTTCGTCCACTCTCCTCTTCGCCCACGCTCTTCTTCGGCGCACGCCGGCCGTCTAACCGCTCCAGCGCCCCGTCGTGCCGCTCGGCGAAACTACAATGCCCCCGAATATTTTTTAGACCCGCGAAGCACTGAACCTGCGAAAGGTGAACCGCGAAGTAGCGAGGGTTCACTGTATGTATAAGACCAAGACCTACAAAAAAGTCTCTTGGAGCAATGAGCTAGGTTTTACAGGAAGTCGGCCATTTTGAATTTACTTAAAAGGGGGCGGGTCACCACAATGGACTTTGTGTAGAAATTATTATTGGGGCCCGAGCAGCGACCGCGGCGAGGTCCCTATTGTTTTTGTAGAAAATATTATTACTTTTATTATTATTATTATTATTATTATTAGGGCCTGAGCAGCGACCGCTGCGAAGTCCCTATTGTTTTTGTAGAAATTATTATTATTATTTTTCCGATTGTTCGATCGCATTTTTGACCCCCGAAACATGCACAAAAACTCACCAAACCTGGCAGTCTCATCGGGCATGGCGAAAAATTTGATATTTTAACGTCTAATATGAACAGGAAGTGAGTTATGAATTTTTGAAAGTCCGACTTTTGCCCTTTTTTGCATGTTTACAGGGGTCATTCTTTTGCACCCTGATCCTAAAGGCTTCATCTGATTGCCTTAAAATTCTGTCTGTAGCATCTGAAGACCTGGGACAAACACTGGGGCTAAAAATTTTTGTTTCCGAAATACTATATGACGGGGGCGGGGCATCAAAGTTTTCACTTAAGATTTCCTTCGCCGCAATGGACAAAATGCTTAATAACTCTCCTGCACATGCTGCTAAAAATCCAAAACTTCACATGTACATAAAGAGTCTGTACCTGAAGACATCTATATGTTTATGTTCAGTTATACACCTTGCGCCAATCAATATCATTTTTTACATTTTGACGTACTGCACGGTGCCCTTTTAACGAATCTGATTGAAAATTGGCTAGAAAAGACTCAAGACATTGATCTTACTCTATCCCTATTTTTGTGACTTTCCTTCGAAGGGCGTGGCTATTACGGTGCCGCAGAGTCTGATTATTCTCCGTGGCAACAAAAGTTCCTGCAAAATGATTCAGATGATCCATCTTCTCGAAATTTTTCACATTTGAGGATATTCAGGCCCTGAAGACGGCTGCCAACTTATTTTTGATCGCAGTAGTAGCGCCACCAACTGGTTAAAACAAATATAAATTATTTTCGTTGATGTTTTTCTCCGGGCATGTTAACAAAATCTACCTTATATTTGCTCGGATGAGTGTTTAGGCCTTGAGCATGTCACAATACGAAAGTCTTTCGCCTTCTTCAGAGTGTCACATGATGGTGTCTTGTGACCCGCCTTTATCAGCTGATGTTCCATGAGGGCGTGACTTACCTGTCACAAGAATGAAGGCAAGTCACGCCCCCCGCTGTCCGTTCACTCCGCCAAGATGCTGGTCCAGGTGGTAGAGAGGATGAAGGCTCCCTTGTCTCTGTTCATGGTTTTTATGCCTTGCTTGCAGATCTCAATGGCCTCTCTGATCCAGCGCTGTTGTCTGTTCTCTTCTGTGCGGATGACCCTGCCCTTCTCCCGGTCCATGATGTGGTTTTCCCTTTTGCAGTGGTCAGTGATTGCTGATTTGTAATGTTCATGTTGTGCTTGTTCTTTTACTGCTCTGATTTTTTTCATTTTTTTGACAGGTAAGTCACACCCTCATGGAACATCAGCTCAAGACACCATCATGCGACACTCTGAAGTAGGCGAAAGACTCGCCGAAACATGTCAGGTAAAAAATTAACCTAAAACATAATTGTCTGCTTTTAATGAATCAGTCAAATATCAATAATAAGAAGACAAAATGAACCTAATACAAATAAATGAATGCTTAATAACTCCCCTGCACATGCTCCTAAAAATCCAAACCTTCACCTGTAAATAAAACGTCCCGACCTGAAGACATCTTAATGTTATTATTTTGTTATACACACAGTGCCGCCAAGTGGAATCAAAAATTTGTTTTTATTTTAATTGTCACGTACTGCACGGTGCCCTTTCGACGAATCCGACTGAAAATTAGTCAGAAAAGACTCAAGACAATGATCTTACTCTCTGCCGAATTTTGTGACGTTTTGGCAAAAGGCGTGGCTATTACGGTGCTGAAAAGTCCGATTGTACTCTGTGGCAACAAAAGCTCCAGCAACATGACTCAGATGATCCTATCTTCTCGAAGTTGCACACATTTGAGGATACTTCAGCCCTGAAGACATCTACCAACTTATTTTTCATCGTAGTAGTAGCGCCCCCAACTGGTAAAAGCTAATACAAGTTATTTTCTTGGATGTTTTTCTCCGTGCAACTCAACAAGGTCGCCCTCATATATGCTCGGATGACTGTTTCGGCCATGAGGATGTCACAATACGAAATTCGTCCTTTTTCATGAAAAGTTGTGGGAGTGGCATTGCACTGTTCGGCAATAAAACAAAGCTGATTATGAGGTTCTAAATATGAACGACAACTCGTGAAACTTTACACACACATCAGGCCGAGCAAATTTATCAATATTTTATACGTTAGTTGTGCAGCTTTTTTGAAATGGCTCGCCATGGCCCTCGAGAAATGTTCAAAAAAGCAGCCCTGGTTGAGTGTTTCACCTCGCTTTTTGTAAATTTTATGGAGTACAGTGAACCCTCGGTTATCGCGGTTAATGGGGACCGAGACCACCCGCGAAAACTGAAAATCCGCGAAGTAGCGGCGCACCTTCAAAAATGCTTAAAAAAAAATATATAATAAATATATAAATATATATATATATATATATATATATATATATATATATATATATACGGGGGGAGAGAGAGAGAGAGAGAGTGAAATTCATGTTATAACAAAAAAAAAAAATTATTATTAAAACTTATTATTTTTTTATTCCCCAACCATTCTTTTTGTATTTATTTAATTACTCCGACTTTTACCTGCTGGTACGCCGTCCGGTGTGCCCTGTGAAATGAAAGGTGGCATTCTTTATTTATTTATTCATTTATTCATTCATAACTGACAGCCTCGCGCTCCGCTTGTGCCCGGCAGAAGAGGTGCTCCAATTCGGCTTAACTGTGACACACGCCCGCCCTCCTCCCCCGGAGCTTCCATTCGGTTAAACTTAGGGGCCGCTTGGCACCGCCCGTGCCCGGGGAAGGTGCTCCTCTTCGGCTTACTGTGACGCGAGCATGCCCTCCTCCTCCGGAGCTTCCATTCGGTTAAACTTAGGGGCCGCTTGGAACCGCCCGTGCCCGGGGAAGGTGCTCCTCTTCGGCTTACTGTGACGCGAGCATGCCCTCCTCCTCCGGAGCTTCCATTCGGTTAAACTCAGGGGCCGCTTGGAACCGCCCGTGCCCGGGGAAGGTGCTCCTCTACGGCTTAACTGCCACGCACGCCGGCCGGAGCTCTGGTACGGTCCGAACCGCGCGAAACGTCGCCACCGATCGTGTCCGGGGGAACGTGCTCTTCTTCGTCCACTCTCCTCTTCGCCCACGCTCTTCTTCGGCGCACGCCGGCCGTCTAACCGCTCCAGCGCCCCGTCGTGCCGCTCGGCGAAACTACAATGCCCCCGAATATTTTTTAGACCCGCGAAGCACTGAACCCGCGAAAGGTGAACCTCGAAGTAGCGAGGGTTCACTGTATGTATAAGACCAAGACCTACAAAAAAGTCTCTTGGAGCAATGAGCTAGGTTTTACAGGAAGTCGGCCATTTTGAATTTACTTAAAAGGGGGCGGGTCTCCACAATGGACTTTGTGTAGAAATTATTATTGGGGCCCGAGCAGCGACCGCGGCGAGGTCCCTATTGTTTTTGTAGAAAATATTATTACTTTTATTATTATTATTATTATTATTATTATTATTATTAGGGCCTGAGCAGCGACCGCTGCGAAGTCCCTATTGTTTTTGTAGAAATTATTATTATTATTATTTTTCCGATTGTTCGATCGCATTTTTGACCCCCGAAACATGCACAAAAACTCACCAAACTTGGCAGTCTCATCGGGCATGGCGAAAAATTTGATATTTTTTAACGTCTAATATGAACAGGAAGTGAGTTATGAATTTTTGAAAGTCCGACTTTTGCCCTTTTTTGCATGTTTACAGGGGTCATTCTTTTGCACCCTGATCCTAAAGGCTTCATCTGATTGCCTTAAAGTTCTGTCTGGAGCATCTTAAGACCTGGGACAAACACTGGGGCTAAAATTTTTTGTTTCCGAAATACTATATGACGGGGGCGGGGCTTCAAAGTTTTCACTTAAGATTTCCTTCGCCGCAATGGACAAAATGCTTAATAACTCTCCTGCCCGTGCTGCTAAAAATCCAAAACTTCACATGTACATAAAGAGTCGGTACCTGAAGACATCTATATGTTAATATTCAGTTATACACCTTGCGCCAATCAATATAAATGTTTACATTTTGACGTACTGCACGGTGCCCTTTTAACGAATCCGACTGAAAATTGGCTAGAAAAGACTCAAGACATTGATCTTACTCTATCCCTATTTTTATGACTTTCCTTCAAAGGGCGTGGCTATTACGGTGCCGCAGAGTCTGATTATTCTCCGTGGCAACAAAAGTTCCTGCAAAATGATTCAGATGATCCATCTTCTGGAAATCTTTCACATTTGAGGATATTCAGGCCCTGAAGACGGCTGCCAACTTATTTTTGATCGCAGTGGTAGCGCCACCAACTGGTTAAAACAAATACAAATTATTTTCGTTGATGTTTTTCTCCGGGCAGGTTAACAAAATCTACCTTATATTTGCTCGGATGAGTGTTTAGGCCTTGAGCATGTCACAATACGAAAGTCTTTCGCCTTCTTCAGAGTGTCACATGATGGTGTCTTGTGACCCGCCTTTATCAGCTGATGTTCCATGAGGGCGTGACTTACCTGTCACAAGAATGAAGGCAAGTCACGCCCCCCGCTGTCCGTTCACTCCGCCAAGATGCTGGTCCAGGTGGTAGAGAGGATGAAGGCTCCCTTGTCTCTGTTCATGGTTTTTATGCCTCGCTTGCAGATCTCAATGGCCTCTCTGATCCAGCGCTGTTGTTTGTTCTCTTCGGTGCGGATGACCCTGCCCTTCTCCCGGTCCATGATGTGGTTTTCCCTTTTGCAGTGGTCAGTGATTGCTGATTTGTAATGTTCATGTTGTGCTTGTTCTTTTACTGCTCTGATTTTTCATTTTTTTGACAGGTAAGTCACACCCTCATGGAACATCAGCTGATAAAGACGGGTCTCAAGACACCATCATGCGACACTCTGAAGAAGGCGAAAGACTCGCCGAAACATGTCAGGTAAAAAATTAACCTAAAACATAATTGTCTGCTTTTAATGAATCAGTCAAATATCAATAATAAGAAGACAAAATGAACCTAATACAAATAAATGAATGCTTAATAACTCCCCTGCACATGCTCCTAAAAATCCAAACCTTCACCTGTAAATAAAACGTCCCGACCTGAAGACATCTTAATGTTATTATTTTGTTATACACACAGTGCCGCCAAGTGGAATCAAAAATTTGTTTTTATTTTAATTTTCACGTACTGCACGGTGCCCTTTTGACGAATCCGACTGAAAATTAGTCAGAAAAGACTCAAGACAATGATCTTACTCTCTGCCGAATTTTGTGACGTTTTGGCAAAAGGCGTGGCTATTAAGGTGCTGAAAAGTCCGATTGTACTCTGTGGCAACAAAAGCTCCGGCAACATGACTCAGATCATCCTATCTTCTCGAAGTTGTACACATTTGAGGATACTTCAGCCCTGAAGACATCTACCAACTTATTTTATATCGTAGTAGTAGCGCCACCAACTGGTAAAAGCTAATACAAGTTATTTTCTTGGATGTTTTTCTCCGTGCAACTCAACAAGGTCGCCCTCATATATGCTCGGATGACTGTTTCGGCCATGAGGATGTCACAATACGAAATTCGTGATTTTTCGTGAAAAGTTGTGGGAGTGGCATTGCACTGTTCGGCAATAAAACAAAGCTGATTATGAGGTTCTAAATATGAACGACAACTCGTAAAACTTTACACACACATCAGGCCGAGCAAATTTATCAATATTTTATACGTTAGTTGTGCAGCTTTTTTGAAATGGCTCGCCATGGCCCTCGAGAAATGTTAAAAAAAAGCAGCTCTGGTTGAGTGTTTCACCTCGCTTTTTGTAAATTTTATGGAGTACAGTGAACCCTCGGTTATCGCGGTTAATGGGGACCGAGACCACCCGCGAAAACTGAAAATCCGCGAAGTAGCGGCGCACCTTCAAAAATGCTTAAAAAAAATATACAATATATATCATAAATATATAAATATATAAATATATATATATATATATATATATATATATATATATATATATATATATATATATATATATATATATATATACGGGGAGAGAGAGAGTGAAATTCATGTTATAACAAAAAAACCAAATTATTATTAAAACGTATTATTTTTTTATTCCCCAGCCATTCTTTTTGTATTTATTTAATTACTCCGACTTTTACCTGCTGGTACGCCGTCCGGTGTGCCCTGTGAAATGAAAGGTGGCATTCTTTATTTATTTATTCATTTATTCATTCATAACTGACAGCCTCGCGCTTCGCTCGTGCCCGGGCAGAAGAGGTGCTCCAATTTGGCTTAACTGTGACACACGCCCGTCCTCCTCCGTCCGGAGCTTCCATTCGGTTAAACTTAGGGGCCGCTTGGCACCGCCCGTGCCCGGGGTAGGTGCTCCTCTTCGGCTTACTGTGACGCGAGCATGCCCTCCTCCTCCGGAGCTTCCATTCGGTTAAACTTAGGGGCCGCTTGGAACCGCCCGTGCCCGGGGAAGGTGCTCCTCTTCGGCTTACTGTGACGCGAGCATGCCCTCCTCCTCCGGAGCTTCCATTCGGTTAAACTTAGGGGCCGCTTGGCACCGCCCGTGCCCGGGGAAGGTGCTCCTCTACGGCTTAACTGCCACGCACGCCGGCCGGAGCTCTGGTACGGTCCGAACCGCGCGAAACGTCGCCACCGATCGTGTCCGGGGGAACGTGCTCTTCTTCGTCCACTCTCCTCTTCGCCCACGCTCTTCTTCGGCGCACGCCGGCCGTCTAACCGCTCCAGCGCCCCGTCGTGCCGCTCGGCGAAACTACAATGCCCCCGAATATTTTTTAGACCCGCGAAGCACTGAACCCGCGAAAGGTGAACCGCGAAGTAGCGAGGGTTCACTGTATGTATAAGACCAAGACCTACAAAAAAGTCTCTTGGAGCAATGAGCTAGGTTTTACAGGAAGTCGGCCATTTTGAATTTACTTAAAAGGGGGCGGGTCACCACAATGGACTTTGTGTAGAAATTATTATTGGGGCCCGAGCAGCGACCGCGGCGAGGTCCCTATTGTTTTTGTAGAAATTATTATTATTATTATTTTTCCGATTGTTCGATCGCATTTTTGACCCCCGAAACATGCACAAAAACTCACCAAACTTGGCAGTCTCATCGGGCATGGCGAAAAATTTGATATTTTAACGTCTAATATGAACAGGAAGTGAGTTATGAATTTTTGAAAGTCCGATTTTTGCCCTTTTTTGCATGTTTACAGGGGTCATTCTTTTGCACCCTGATCCTAAAGGCTTCATCTGATTGCCTTAAAATTCTGTCTGGAGCATCTTAAGACCTGGGACAAACACTGGGGCTAAAAATTTTTGTTTCCGAAATACTATATGACGGGGGCGGGGCTTCAAAGTTTTCACTTAAGATTTCCTTCGCCGCAATGGACAAAATGCTTAATAACTCTCCTGCACGTGCTGCTAAAAATCCAAAACTTCACATGTACATAAAGAGTCGGTACCTGAAGACATCTATATGTTTATATTCAGTTATACACCTTGCGCCAATCAATATCATTTTTTACATTTTGACGTACTGCACGGTGCCCTTTTAACGAATCTGATTGAAAATTGGCTAGAAAAGACTCAAGACATTGATCTTACTCTATCCCTATTTTTGTGACTTTCCTTCGAAGGGCGTGGCTATTACGGTGCCGCAGAGTCTGATTATTCTCCGTGGCAACAAAAGTTCCTGCAAAATGATTCAGATGATCCATCTTCTCGAAATTTTTCACATTTGAGGATATTCAGGCCCTGAAGACGGCTGCCAACTTATTTTTGATCGCAGTGGTAGCGCCACCAACTGGTTAAAACAAATACAAATTATTTTCGTTGATGTTTTTCTCCGGGCAGGTTAACAAAATCTACCTTATATTTGCTCGGATGAGTGTTTAGACCTTGAGGATGTCACAATACGAAAGTCTTTCGCCTTCTTCAGAGTTTCACATGATGGTGTCTTGTGACCCGTCTTTATCAGCTGATGTTCCATGAGGGCGTGACTTACCTGTCACGAGAATGAAGGCAAGTCACGCCCCCCGCTGTCCGTTCACTCCGCCAAGATGCTGGTCCAGGTGGTAGAGAGGATGAAGGCTCCCTTGTCTCTGTTCATGGTTTTTATGCCTCGCTTGCAGATCTCAATGGCCTCTCTGATCCAGCGCTGTTGTTTGTTCTCTTCGGTGCGGATGACCCTGCCCTTCTCCCGGTCCATGATGTGGTTTTCCCTTTTGCAGTGGTCAGTGATTGCTGATTTGTAATGTTCATGTTGTGCTTGTTCTTTTACTGCTCTGATTTTTCATTTTTTTGACAGGTAAGTCACACCCTCATGGAACATCAGCTGATAAAGACGGGTCTCAAGACACCATCATGCGACACTCTGAAGAAGGCGAAAGACTCGCCGAAACATGTCAGGTAAAAAATTAACCTAAAACATAATTGTCTGCTTTTAATGAATCAGTCAAATATCAATAATAAGAAGACAAAATGAACCTAATACAAATAAATGAATGCTTAATAACTCCCCTGCACATGCTCCTAAAAATCCAAACCTTCACCTGTAAATAAAACGTCCCGACCTGAAGACATCTTAATGTTATTATTTTGTTATACACACAGTGCCGCCAAGTGGAATCAAAAATTTGTTTTTATTTTAATTTTCACGTACTGCACGGTGCCCTTTTGACGAATCCGACTGAAAATTAGTCAGAAAAGACTCAAGACAATGATCTTACTCTCTGCCGAATTTTGTGACGTTTTGGCAAAAGGCGTGGCTATTAAGGTGCTGAAAAGTCCGATTGTACTCTGTGGCAACAAAAGCTCCGGCAAAATGACTCAGATGATCCTATCTTCTCGAAGTTGTACACATTTGAGGATACTTCAGCCCTGAAGACATCTACCAACTTATTTTACATCGTAGTAGTAGCGCCACCAACTGGTAAAAGCTAATACAAGTTATTTTCTTGGATGTTTTTCTCCGTGCAACTCAACAAGGTCGCCCTCATATATGCTCGGATGACTGTTTCGGCCATGAGGATGTCACAATACGAAATTCGTGATTTTTCGTGAAAAGTTGTGGGAGTGGCATTGCACTGTTCGGCAATAAAATAAAGCTGATTATGAGGTTCTAAATATGAACGACAACTCGTGAAACTTTACACACACATCAGGCCGAGCAAATTTATCAATATTTTATACGTTAGTTGTGCAGCTTTTTTGAAATGGCTCGCCATGGCCCTCGAGAAATGTTAAAAAAAAGCAGCTCTGGTTGAGTGTTTCACCTCGCTTTTTGTAAATTTTATGGAGTACAGTGAACCCTCGGTTATCGCGGTTAATGGGGACCGAGACCACCCGCGAAAACTGAAAATCCGCGAAGTAGCGGCGCACCTTCAAAAATGCTTAAAAAAAATATACAATATATATCATAAATATATAAATATATATATATATATATATATATATATATATATATATATATATATATATATATATATATATATATATACGGGGAGAGAGAGAGTGAAATTCATGTTATAACAAAAAAACCAAATTATTATTAAAACGTATTATTTTTTTATTCCCCAGCCATTCTTTTTGTATTTATTTAATTACTCCGACTTTTACCTGCTGGTACGCCGTCCGGTGTGCCCTGTGAAATGAAAGGTGGCATTCTTTATTTATTTATTCATTTATTCATTCATAACTGACAGCCTCGCGCTCCGCTCGTGCCCGGGCAGAAGAGGTGCTCCAATTTGGCTTAACTGTGACACACGCCCGTCCTCCTCCGTCCGGAGCTTCCATTCGGTTAAACTTAGGGGCCGCTTGGCACCGCCCGTGCCCGGGGTAGATGCTCCTCTTCGGCTTACTGTGACGCGAGCATGCCCTCCTCCTCCGGAGCTTCCATTCGGTTAAACTTAGGGGCCGCTTGGAACCGCCCGTGCCCGGGGAAGGTGCTCCTCTTCGGCTTACTGTGACGCGAGCATGCCCTCCTCCTCCGGAGCTTCCATTCGGTTAAACTTAGGGGCCGCTTGGCACCGCCCGTGCCCGGGGAAGGTGCTCCTCTACGGCTTAACTGCCACGCACGCTGGCCGGAGCTCTGGTACGGTCCGAACCGCGCGAAACGTCGCCACCGATCGTGTCCGGGGGAACGTGCTCTTCTTCGTCCACTCTCCTCTTCGCCCACGCTCTTCTTCGGCGCACGCCGGCCGTCTAACCGCTCCAGCGCCCCGTCGTGCCGCTCGGCGAAACTACAATGCCCCCGAATATTTTTTAGACCCGCGAAGCACTGAACCTGCGAAAGGTGAACCGCGAAGTAGCGAGGGTTCACTGTATGTATAAGACCAAGACCTACAAAAAAGTCTCTTGGAGCAATGAGCTAGGTTTTACAGGAAGTCGGCCATTTTGAATTTACTTAAAAGGGGGCGGGTCACCACAATGGACTTTGTGTAGAAATTATTATTGGGGCCCGAGCAGCGACCGCGGCGAGGTCCCTATTGTTTTTGTAGAAAATATTATTACTTTTATTATTATTATTATTATTATTATTAGGGCCTGAGCAGCGACCGCTGCGAAGTCCCTATTGTTTTTGTAGAAATTATTATTATTATTTTTCCGATTGTTCGATCGCATTTTTGACCCCCGAAACATGCACAAAAACTCACCAAACTTGGCAGTCTCATCGGGCATGGCGAAAAATTTGATATTTTAACGTCTAATATGAACAGGAAGTGAGTTATGAATTTTTGAAAGTCCGACTTTTGCCCTTTTTTGCATGTTTACAGGGGTCATTCTTTTGCACCCTGATCCTAAAGGCTTCATCTGATTGCCTTAAAATTCTGTCTGTAGCATCTGAAGACCTGGCACAAACACTGGGGCTAAAATTTTTTGTTTCCGAAATACTATATGACGGGGGCGGGGCATCAAAGTTTTCACTTAAGATTTCCTTCGCCGCAATGGACAAAATGCTTAATAACTCTCCTGCACATGCTGCTAAAAATCCAAAACTTCATATGTACATAAAGAGTCTGTACCTGAAGACATCTATATGTTTATATTCAGTTATACACCTTGCGCCAATCAATATCATTTTTTACATTTTGACGTACTGCACGGTGCCCTTTTAACGAATCTGATTGAAAATTGGCTAGAAAAGACTCAAGACATTGATCTTACTCTATCCCTATTTTTGTGACTTTCCTTCGAAGGGCGTGGCTATTACGGTGCCGCAGAGTCTGATTATTCTCCGTGGCAACAAAAGTTCCTGCAAAATGATTCAGATGATCCATCTTCTCGAAATTTTTCACATTTGAGGATATTCAGGCCCTGAAGACGGCTGCCAACTTATTTTTGATCGCAGTGGTAGCGCCACCAACTGGTTAAAACAAATACAAATTATTTTCGTTGATTTTTTTCTCCGGGCAGGTTAACAAAATCTACCTTACATTTGCTCGGATGAGTGTTTAGGCCTTGAGGATGTCACAATACGAAAGTCTTTCGCCTTCTTCAGAGTGTCACATGATGGTGTCTTGTGGCCCGTCTTTATCAGCTGATGTTCCATGAGGGCGTGACTTACCTGTCACAAGAATGAAGGCAAGTCACGCCCCCCGCTGTCCGTTCACTCCGCCAAAATGCTGCTCCAGGTGGTAGAGAGGATGAAGGCTCCCTTGTCTCTGTTCATGGTTTTTATGCCTCGCTTGCAGATCTCAATGGCCTCTCTGATCCAGCGCTGTTGTTTGTTCTCTTCGGTGCGGATGACCCTGCCCTTCTCCCGGTCCATGATGTGGTTTTCCCTTTTGCAGTGGTCAGTGATTGCTGATTTGTAATGTTCATGTTGTGCTTGTTCTTTTACTGCTCTGATTTTTCATTTTTTTGACAGGTAAGTCACACCCTCATGGAACATCAGCTCAAGACACCATCATGCGACACTCTGAAGAAGGCGAAAGACTCGCCGAAACATGTCAGTGAAAAAATTAACCTAAAACATAATTGTCTGCTTTTAATGAATCAGTCAAATATCAATAATAAGAAGACAAAATGAACCTAATACAAATAAATGAATGCTTAATAACTCCCCTGCACATGCTCCTAAAAATCCAAACCTTCACCTGTAAATAAAACGTCCCGACCTGAAGACATCTTAATGTTATTATTTTGTTATACACACAGTGCCGCCAAGTGGAATCAAAAATTTGTTTTTATTTTAATTTTCACGTACTGCACGGTGCCCTTTCGACGAATCCGACTGAAAATTAGTCAGAAAAGACTCAAGACAATGATCTTACTCTCTGCCGAATTTTGTGACGTTTTGGCAAAAGGCGTGGCTATTACGGTGCTGAAAAGTCCGATTGTACTCTGTGGCAACAAAAGCTCCAGCAACATGACTCAGGTGATCCTATCTTCTCGAAGTTGCACACATTTGAGGATACTTAAGCCCTGAAGACATCTACCAACTTATTTTTCATCGTAGTAGTAGCGCCACCAACTGGTAAAAGCTAATACAAGTTATTTTCTTGGATGTTTTTCTCCGTGCAACTCAACAAGGTCGCCCTCATATATGCTCGGATGACTGTTTCGGCCATGAGGATGTCCCAATACGAAATTCGTCCTTTTTCATGAAAAGTTGTGGGAGTGGCATTGCACTGTTCGGCAATAAAACAAAGCTGATTATGAGGTTCTAAATATGAACGACAACTCGTGAAACTTTACACACACATCAGGCCGAGCAAATTTATCAATATTTTATACGTTAGTTGTGCAGCTTTTTTGAAATGGCTCGCCATGGCCCTCGAGAAATGTTCAAAAAAGCAGCCCTGGTTGAGTGTTTCACCTCGCTTTTTGTAAATTTTATGGAGTACAGTGAACCCTCGGTTATCGCGGTTAATGGGGACCGAGACCACCCGCAAAAACTGAAAATCCGCGAAGTAGCGGCGCACCTTCAAAAATGCTTAAAAAAAATATACAATATATATAATAAATATATATATATATATATATATATATATATATATATATATATATATATATATATACGGGGGGAGAGAGAGAGACAGAGAGTGAAATTCATGTTATAACAAAAAAAACAAATTATTATTAAAACTTATTATTTTTTTATTCCCCAACCATTCTTTTTGTATTTATTTAATTACTCCGACTTTTACCTGCTGGTACGCCGTCCGGTGTGCCCTGTGAAATGAAAGGTGGCATTCTTTATTTATTCATTTATTTATTCATTCATAACTGACAGCCTCGCGCTCCGCTCGTGCCCGGGCAGAAGAGGTGCTCCAATTCGGCTTCACTGTGACACACGCCCGCCCTCCTCCCCCGGAGCTTCCATTCGGTTAAACTTAGGGGCCGCTTGGCACCGCCCGTGCCCGGGGAAGGTGCTCCTCTTCGGCTTACTGTGACGCGAGCATGCCCTCCTCCTGCGGAGCTTCCATTCGGTTAAACTTAGGGGCCGCTTGGAACCGCCCGTGCCCGGGGAAGGTGCTCCTCTTCGGCTTACTGTGACGCGAGCATGCCCTCCTCCTCCGGAGCTTCCATTCGGTTAAACTTAGGGGCCGCTTGGCACCGCCCGTGCCCGGGAAAGGTGCTCCTCTACGGCTTAACTGCCACGCACGCCGGCCGGAGCTCTGGTACGGTCCGAACCGCGCGAAACGTCGCCACCGATCGTGTCCGGGGGAACGTGCTCTCTTCGTCCACTCTCCTCTTCGCCCACGCTCTTCTTCGGCGCACGCCGGCCGTCTAACTGCTCCAGCGCCCCGTCGTGCCGCTCGGCGAAACTACAATGCCCCCGAATATTTTTTAGACCCGCGAAGCACTGAACCCGCGAAAGGTGAACCGCGAAGTAGCGAGGGTTCACTGTATGTATAAGACCAAGACCTACAAAAAAGTCTCTTGGAGCAATGAGCTAGGTTTTACAGGAAGTCGGCCATTTTGAATTTACTTAAAAGGGGGCGGGTCACCACAATGGACTTTGTGTAGAAATTATTATTGGGGCCCGAGCAGCGACCGCGGCGAGGTCCCTATTGTTTTTGTAGAAATTATTATTATTATTATTTTTCCGATTGTTCGATCGCATTTTTGACCCCCGAAACATGCACAAAAACTCACCAAACTTGGCAGTCTCATCGGGCATGGCGAAAAATTTGATATTTTAACGTCTAATATGAACAGGAAGTGAGTTATGAATTTTTGAAAGTCCGATTTTTGCCCTTTTTTGCATGTTTACAGGGGTCATTCTTTTGCACCCTGATCCTAAAGGCTTCATCTGATTGCCTTAAAATTCTGTCTGTAGCATCTTAAGACCTGGGACAAACACTGGGGCTAAAAATTTTTGTTTCCGAAATACTATATGACGGGGGCGGGGCTTCAAAGTTTTCACTTAAGATTTCCTTCGCCGCAATGGACAAAATGCTTAATAACTCTCCTGCACGTGCTGCTAAAAATCCAAAACTTCACATGTACATAAAGAGTCGGTACCTGAAGACATCTATATGTTTATATTCAGTTATACACCTTGCGCCAATCAATATCATTTTTTACATTTTGACGTACTGCACGGTGCCCTTTTAACGAATCTGATTGAAAATTGGCTAGAAAAGACTCAAGACATTGATCTTACTCTATCCCTATTTTTGTGACTTTCCTTCGAAGGGCGTGGCTATTACGGTGCCGCAGAGTCTGATTATTCTCCGTGGCAACAAAAGTTCCTGCAAAATGATTCAGATGATCCATCTTCTCGAAATTTTTCACATTTGAGGATATTCAGGCCCTGAAGACGGCTGCCAACTTATTTTTGATCGCAGTGGTAGCGCCACCAACTGGTTAAAACAAATACAAATTATTTTCGTTGATGTTTTTCTCCGGGCAGGTTAACAAAATCTACCTTATATTTGCTCGGATGAGTGTTTAGGCCTTGAGGATGTCACAATACGAAAGTCTTTCGCCTTCTTCAGAGTGTCACATGATGGTGTCTTGTGACCCGTCTTTATCAGCTGATGTTCCATGAGGGCGTGACTTACCTGTCACGAGAATGAAGGCAAGTCACGCCCCCCGCTGTCCGTTCACTCCGCCAAGATGCTGGTCCAGGTGGTAGAGAGGATGAAGGCTCCCTTGTCTCTGTTCATGGTTTTTATGCCTCGCTTGCAGATCTCAATGGCCTCTCTGATCCAGCGCTGTTGTTTGTTCTCTTCTGTGCGGATGACCCTGCCCTTCTCCCGGTCCATGATGTGGTTTTCCCTTTTGCAGTGGTCAGTGATTGCTGATTTGTAATGTTCATGTTGTGCTTGTTCTTTTACTGCTCTGATTTTTTTCATTTTTTTGACAGGTAAGTCACACCCTCATGGAACATCAGCTCAAGACACCATCATGCGACACTCTGAAGAAGGCGAAAGACTCGCCGAAACATGTCAGTGAAAAAATTAACCTAAAACATAATTGTCTGCTTTTAATGAATCAGTCAAATATCAATAATAAGAAGACAAAATGAACCTAATACAAATAAATGAATGCTTAATAACTCCCCTGCACATGCTCCTAAAAATCCAAACCTTCACCTGTAAATAAAACGTCCCGACCTGAAGACATCTTAATGTTATTATTTTGTTATACACACAGCGCCGCCAAGTGGAATCAAAAATTTGTTTTTATTTTAATTTTCACGTACTGCACGGTGCCCTTTTGTCGAATCCGACTGAAAATTAGTCAGAAAAGACTCAAGACAATGATCTTACTCTCTGCCGAATTTTGTGACGTTTTGGCAAAAGGCGTGGCTATTACGGTGCTGAAAAGTCCGATTGTACTCTGTGGCAACAAAAGCTCCGGCAACATGACTCAGATGATCCTATCTTCTCGAATTGTACACATTTGAGGATACTTCAGCCCTGAAGACATCTACCAACTTATTTTACATCGTAGTAGTAGCGCCACCAACTGGTAAAAGCTAATACAAGTTATTTTCTTGGATGTTTTTCTCCGTGCAACTCAACAAGGTCGCCCTCATATATGCTCGGATGACTGTTTCGGCCATGAGGATGTCACAATACGAAATTCGTCCTTTTTCGTGAAAAGTTGTGGGAGTGGCATTGCACTGTTCGGCAATAAAACAAAGCTGATTATGAGGTTCTAAATATGAACGACAACTCGTAAAACTTTACACACACATCAGGCCGAGCAAATTTATCAATATTTTATACGTTAGTTGTGCAGCTTTTTTGAAATGGCTCGCCATGGCCCTCGAGAAATGTTAAAAAAAGCAGCTCTGGTTGAGTGTTTCACCTCGCTTTTTGTAAATTTTATGGAGTACAGTGAACCCTCGGTTATCGCGGTTAATGGGGACCGAGACCACCCGCGAAAACTGAAAATCCGCGAAGTAGCGGTGCACCTTCAAAAATGCTTAAAAAAAATATACAATAGATATAATAAATATATATATATATATATATATATATATACGGGGAGAGAGAGAGTGAAATTCATGTTATAACAAAAAAACCAAATTATTATTTTTTTATTCCCCAGCCATTCTTTTTGTATTTATTTAATTACTCCGACTTTTACCTGCTGGTACGCCGTCCGGTGTGCCCTTTGAAATGAAAGGTGGCATTCTTTATTTATTTATTCATTTATTCATTCATAACTGACAGCCTCGCGCTCCGCTCATGCCCGGGCAGAAGAGGTGCTCCAATTTGGCTTAACTGTGACACACGCCCGCCCTCCTCCCCCGGAGCTTCCATTCGGTTAAACTTAGGGGCCGCTTGGCACCGCCCGTGCCCGGGGAAGGTGCTCCTCTTCGGCTTACTGTGACGTGAGCATGCCCTCCTCCACCGGAGCTTCCATTCGGTTAAACTTAGGGGCCGCTTGGAACCGCCCGTGCCCGGGGAAGGTGCTCCTCTACGGCTTAACTGCCACGCACGCCGGCCGGAGCTCTGGTACGGTCCGAACCGCGCGAAACGTCGGCACCGATCGTGTCCGGGGGAACGTGCTCTTCTTCGTCCACTCTCCTCTTCGCCCACGCTCTTCTTTGGCGCACGCCGGCCGTCTAATCTCTCCAGCGACCCGTCGTGCCGCTCGGCGAAACTACAATGCCCCCGAATATTTTTTAGACCCGCGAAGCACTGAACCCGCGAAAGGTGAACCGCGAAGTAGCGAGGGTTCACTGTATGTATAAGACCAAGACCTACAAAAAAGTCTCTTGGAGCAATGAGCTAGGTTTTACAGGAAGTCGGCCATTTTTAATTTACTTAAAAGGGGGCGGGTCACCACAATGGACTTTGTGTCGAAATTATTATTGGGGCCCGAGCAGCGACCGCGGCGAGGTCCCTATTGTTTTTGTAGAAAACATTATTACTTTTATTATTATTATTATTATTATTATTAGGGCCTGAGCAGCGACCGCTGCGAAGTCCCTATTGTTTTTGTAGAAATTATTATTATTATTATTTTTCCGATTGTTCGATCGCATTTTTGACCCCCGAAACACGCACAAAAACTCACCAAACTTGGCAGTCTCATCGGGCATGGCGAAAAATTTGATATTTTAACGTCTAATATGAACAGGAAGTGAGTTATGAATTTTTGAAAGTCCGACTTTTGCCCTTTTTTGCATGTTTACAGGGGTCATTCTTTTGCACCCTGATCCTAAAGGCTTCATCTGATTGCCTTAAAATTCTGTCTGTAGCATCTGAAGACCTGGGACAAACACTGGGGCTAAAATTTTTTGTTTCCGAAATACTATATGACGGGGGCGGGGCTTCAAAGTTTTCACTTAAGATTTCCTTCGCCGCAATGGACAAAATGCTTAATAACTCTCCTGCACATGCTGCTAAAAATCCAAAACTTCACATGTACATAAAGAGTCTGTACCTGAAGACATCTATATGTTTATATTCAGTTATACACCTTGCGCCAATCAATATCATTTTTTACATTTTGACGTACTGCACGGTGCCCTTTTAACGAATCCGATTGAAAATTGGCTAGAAAAGACTCAAGAAATTGATCTTACTCTATCCCTATTTTTATGACTTTCCTTCAAAGGGCGTGGCTATTACGGTGCCGCAGAGTCTGATTATTCTCCGTGGCAAAAAAAGTTCCTGCAAAATGATTCAGATGATCCATCTTCTGGAAATCTTTCACATTTGAGGATATTCAGGCCCTGAAGACGGCTGCCAACTTATTTTTGATCGCAGTGGTAGCGCCACCAACTGGTTAAAACAAATACAAATTATTTTCGTTGATGTTTTTCTCCGGGCAGGTGAACAAAATCTACCTTATATTTGCTCGGATGAGTGTTTAGGCCTTGAGCATGTCACAATACGAAAGTCTTTCGCCTTCTTCAGAGTGTCACATGATGGTGTCTTGTGACCCGTCTTTATCAGCTGATGTTCCATGAGGGCGTGACTTACCTGTCACAAGAATGAAGGCAAGTCACGCCCCCCGCTGTCCGTTCACTCCGCCAAAATGCTGCTCCAGGTGGTAGAGAGGATGAAGGCTCCCTTGTCTCTGTTCATGGTTTTTATGCCTCGCTTGCAGATCTCAATGGCCTCTCTGATCCAGCGCTGTTGTTTGTTCTCTTCGGTGCGGATGACCCTGCCCTTCTCCCGGTCCATGATGTGGTTTTCCCTTTTGCAGTGGTCAGTGATTGCTGATTTGTAATGTTCATGTTGTGCTTGTTCTTTTACTGCTCTGATTTTTCATTTTTTTGACAGGTAAGTCACACCCTCATGGAACATCAGCTGATAAAGACGGGTCTCAAGACACCATCATGCGACACTCTGAAGAAGGCGAAAGACTCGCCGAAACATGTCAGGTAAAAAATTTACCTAAAACATAATTGTCTGCTTTTAATGAATCAGTCAAATATCAATAATAAGAAGACAAAATGAACCTAATACAAATAAATGAATGCTTAATAACTCCCCTGCACATGCTCCTAAAAATCCAAACCTTCACCTGTAAATAAAACGTCCCGACCTGAAGACATCTTAATGTTATTATTTTGTTATACACACAGTGCCGCCAAGTGGAATCAAAAATTTGTTTTTATTTTAATTTTCACGTACTGCACGGTGCCCTTTTGACGAATCCGACTGAAAATTAGTCAGAAAAGACTCAAGACAATGATCTTACTCTCTGCCGAATTTTGTGACGTTTTGGCAAAAGGCGTGGCTATTAAGGTGCTGAAAAGTCCGATTGTACTCTGTGGCAACAAAAGCTCCGGCAACATGACTCAGATGATCCTATCTTCTCGAAGTTGTACACATTTGAGGATACTTCAGCCCTGAAGACATCTACCAACTTATTTTACATCGTAGTAGTAGCGCCACCAACTGGTAAAAGCTAATACAAGTTATTTTCTTGGATGTTTTTCTCCGTGCAACTCAACAAGGTCGCCCTCATATATGCTCGGATGACTGTTTCGGCCATGAGGATGTCACAATACGAAATTCGTGATTTTTCGTGAAAAATTGTGGGAGTGGCATTGCACTGTTCGGCAATAAAACAAAGCTGATTATGAGGTTCTAAATATGAACGACAACTCGTAAAACTTTGCACACACATCAGGCCGAGCAAATTTATCAATATTTTATACGTTAGTTGTGCAGCTTTTTTGAAATGGCTCGCCATGGCCCTCGAGAAATGTTAAAAAAAAGCAGCTCTGGTTGAGTGTTTCACCTCGCTTTTTGTAAATTTTATGGAGTACAGTGAACCCTCGGTTATCGCGGTTAATGGGGACCGAGACCACCCGCGAAAACTGAAAATCCGCGAAGTAGCGGCGCACCTTCAAAAATGCTTAAAAAAAATATACAATATATATAATAAATATAGAAATATATATATATATAATATATATATATATATATATATATATATATATATATATATAGATATATATATATATATATACGGGGAGAGAGAGAGTGAAATTCATGTTATAACAAAAAAAAACAAATTATTATTAAAACGTATTATTTTTTTATTCCCCAGCCATTCTTTTTGTATTTATTTAATTACTCCGACTTTTACCTGCTGGTACGCCGTCCGGTGTGCCCTGTGAAATGAAAGGTGGCATTCTTTATTTATTTATTCATTTATTCATTCATAACTGACAGCCTCGCGCTCCGCTCGTGCCCGGGCAGAAGAGGTGCTCCAATTTGGCTTAACTGTGACACACGCCCGTCCTCCTCCCCCGGAGCTTCCATTCGGTTAAACTTAGGGGCCGCTTGGCACCGCCCGTGCCCGGGGAAGGTGCTCCTCTTCGGCTTACTGTGACGCGAGCATGCCCTCCTCCTCCGGAGCTTCCATTCGGTTAAACTTAGGGGCCGCTTGGAACCGCCCGTGCCCGGGGAAGGTGCTCCTCTTCGGCTTACTGTGACGCGAGCATGCCCTCCTCCTCCGGAGCTTCCATTCGGTTAAACTTAGGGGCCGCTTGGCACCGCCCGTGCCCGGGGAAGGTGCTCCTCTACGGCTTAACTGCCACGCACGCTGGCCGGAGCTCTGGTACGGTCCGAACCGCGCGAAACGTCGCCACCGATCGTGTCCGGGGGAACGTGCTCTTCTTCGTCCACTCTCCTCTTCGCCCACGCTCTTCTTCGGCGCACGCCGGCCGTCTAACCGCTCCAGCGCCCCGTCGTGCCGCTCGGCGAAACTACAATGCCCCCGAATATTTTTTAGACCCGCGAAGCACTGAACCCGCGAAAGGTGAACCGCGAAGTAGCGAGGGTTCACTGTATGTATAAGACCAAGACCTACAAAAAAGTCTCTTGGAGCAATGAGCTAGGTTTTACAGGAAGTCGGCCATTTTGAATTTACTTAAAAGGGGGCGGGTCACCACAATGGACTTTGTGTAGAAATTATTATTGGGGCCCGAGCAGCGACCGCGGCGAGGTCCCTATTGTTTTTGTAGAAAATATTATTACTTTTATTATTATTATTATTATTATTATTATTAGGGCCTGAGCAGCGACCGCTGCGAAGTCCCTATTGTTTTTGTAGAAATTATTATTATTATTATTTTTCCGATTGTTCGATCGCATTTTTGACCCCCGAAACATGCACAAAAACTCACCAAACTTGGCAGTCTCATCGGGCATGGCGAAAAATTTGATATTTTAACGTCTAATATGAACAGGAAGTGAGTTATGAATTTTTGAAAGTCCGACTTTTGCCCTTTTTTGCATGTTTACAGGGGTCATTCTTTTGCACCCTGATCCTAAAGGCTTCATCTGATTGCCTTAAAGTTCTGTCTGGAGCATCTTAAGACCTGGGACAAACACTGGGGCTAAAATTTTTTGTTTCCGAAATACTATATGACGGGGGCGGGGCTTCAAAGTTTTCACTTAAGATTTCCTTCGCCGCAATGGACAAAATGCTTAATAACTCTCCTGCACATGCTGCTAAAAATCCAAAACTTCACATGTACATAAAGAGTCGGTACCTGAAGACATCTATATGTTTATATTCAGTTATACACCTTGCGCCAATCAATATCAATTTTTACAAATTTCACGTACTGCACGGTGCCCTTTTAACGAATCCGATTGAAAATTGGCTAGAAAAGACTCAAGACATTGATCTTACTCTATCCCTATTTTTACGACTTTCCTTCAAAGGGCGTGGCTATTACGGTGCTGCAGAGTCTGATTATTCTCCGTGGCAACAAAAGTTCCTGCAAAATGATTCAGATGATCCATCTTCTGGAAATCTTTCACATTTGAGGATATTCAGGCCCTGAAGACGGCTGCCAACTTATTTTTGATCGCAGTGGTAGTGCCACCAACTGGTTAAAACAAATACAAATTATTTTCGTTGATGTTTTTCTCCGGGCAGGTGAACAAAATCTACCTTATATTTGCTCGGATGAGTGTTTAGGCCTTGAGCATGTCACAATACGAAAGTCTTTCGCCTTCTTCAGAGTGTCACATGATGCTGTCTTGTGACCCGTCTTTATCAGCTGATGTTCCATGAGGGCGTGACTTACCTGTCACAAGAATGAAGGCAAGTCACGCCCCCCGCTGTCCGTTCACTCCGCCAAGATGCTGGTCCAGGTGGTAGAGAGGATGAAGGATCCCTTGTCTCTGTTCATGGTTTTTATGCCTCGCTTGCAGATCTCAATGGCCTCTCTGATCCAGCGCTGTTGTTTGTTCTCTTCTGTGCGGATGACCCTGCCCTTCTCCCGGTCCATGATGTGGTTTTCCCTTTTGCAGTGGTCAGTGATTGCTGATTTGTAATGTTCATGTTGTGCTTGTTCTTTTACTGCTCTGATTTTTTCATTTTTTTGACAGGTAAGTCACACCCTCATGGAACATCAGCTCAAGACACCATCATGCGACACTCTGAAGAAGGCGAAAGACTCGCCGAAACATGTCAGGTAAAAAATTAACCTAAAACATAATTGTCTGCTTTTAATGAATCAGTCAAATATCAATAATAAGAAGACAAAATGAACCTAATACAAATAAATGAATGCTTAATAACTCCCCTGCACATGCTCCTAAAAATCCAAACCTTCACCTGTAAATAAAACGTCCCGACCTGAAGACATCTTAATGTTATTATTTTGTTATACACACAGTGCCGCCAAGTGGAATCAAAAATTTGTTTTTATTTTAATTTTCACGTACTGCACGGTGCCCTTTTGACGAATCCGACTGAAAATGAGTCAGAAAAGATTCAAGACAATGATCTTACTCTCTGCCGAATTTTGTGACGTTTTGGCAAAAGGCGTGGCTATTAAGGTGCTGAAAAGTCCGATTGTACTCTGTGGCAACAAAAGCTCCGGCAACATGACTCAGATGATCCTATCTTCTCGAAGTTGTACACATTTGAGGATACTTCAGCCCTGAAGACATCTACCAACTTATTTTACATCGTAGTAGTAGCGCCACCAACTGGTAAAAGCTAATACAAGTTATTTTCTTGGATGTTTTTCTCCGTGCAACTCAACAAGGTCGCCCTCATATATGCTCGGATGACTGTTTCGGCCATGAGGATGTCACAATACGAAATTCGTCCTTTTTCATGAAAAGTTGTGGGAGTGGCATTGCACTGTTCGGCAATAAAACAAAGCTGATTATGAGGTTCTAAATATGAACGACAACTTGTAAAACTTTACACACACATCAGGCCGAGCAAATTTATCAATATTTTATACGTTAGTTGTGCAGCTTTTTTGAAATGGCTCGCCATGGCCCTCGAGAAATGTTAAAAAAAGCAGCTCTGGTTGAGTGTTTCACCTCGCTTTTTGTAAATTTTATGGAGTACAGTGAACCCTCGGTTATCGCGGTTAACGGGGACCGAGACCACCCGCGAAAACTGAAAATCCGCGAAGTAGCGGCGCACCTTCAAAAATGCTTAAAAAAAATAAACAGGTCACTGCTCGGGCCCTAATAATAATAATAATAATAATTTCCACAAAAACAATGGGGACCTCGTAGCGGTCGCTGCTCGGGCCCTAATAATAATTTCTACAAAAACAATAGGGACCTCGCCGCGGTCGCTGCTCGGGCCCCAATAATAATTTCTACACAAAGTCCATTGTGGTGACCCGCCCCCTTTTAAGTAAATTCAAAATGGCCGACTTCCTGTAAAACCTAGCTCATTGCTCCAAGAGTCTTTTTTGTAGGTCTTGGTCTTATACATACAGTGAACCCTCGCTACTTTCGCGGGTTCAGTGCTTCGCGGGTCTAAAAAATATTCGGGGGCATTGTAGTTTCGCCGAGCGGCACGACGGGGCGCTGGAGCGGTTAGACGGCCGGCGTGCGCCAAAGAAGAGCGTGGGCGAAGAGGAGAGTGGACGAAGAAGAGCACGTTCCCCCGGACACGATCGGTGGCGACGTTTCGCGCGGTTCGGACAGTACCAGAGCTCCGGCCGGCGTGCGTGGCAGTTAAGCCGTAGAGGAGCACCTTCCCCGGGCACGGGCGGTGCCAAGCGGCCCCTAAGTTTAACCGAATGGAAGCTCCGGAGGAGGAGGGCATGCTCGCGTCACAGTAAGCCGAAGAGGAGCACCTTCCCCGGGCACCGGCGGTTCCAAGCGGCCCCTAAGTTTAACCGAATGGAAGCTCCGGAGGAGGAGGGCATGCTCGCGTCACAGTAAGCCGAAGAGGAGCACCTTCCCCGGCCACGGGCGGTTCCAAGCGGCCCCTAAGTTTAACCGAATGGAAGCTCCGGAGGAGGAGGGCATGCTCGCGTCACAGTAAGCCGAAGAGGAGCACCTTCCCCGGGCACGGGCGGTGCCAAGCGGCCCCTAAGTTTAACCGAATGGAAGCTCCGGGGGAGGAGGGTGGGCGTGTGTCACAGTTAAGCCGAATTGGAGCACCTCTTCCGCCCGGGCACGAGCGGAGCGCGAAGCTGTCAGTTATGAATGAATAAATGAATAAATAAATAAATAAATAAAGAATGGCACCTTTCATTTCACAGGGCACACCAGACGGCGTACCAGCAGGTAAAAGTCTGAGTAATTAAATAAATACAAAAAGAATGGCTGGGGAATAAAAAAATAATACGTTTTAATAATAATTTGGTTTTTTTGTTATAACATCAATTTCACTCTCTCTCTCTCCCCGTATATATATATATATATATTTATATATTTATTATATATATTGTATTTTTTTTTAAGCATTTTTGAAGGTGCGCCGCTACTTCGCGGATTTTCAGTTTTCGCGGGTGGTCTCGGTCCCCATTAACCGCGATAACCGAGGGTTCACTGTACTCCATAAAATTTACAAAAAGCGAGGTGAAACACTCAACCAGGGCTACTTTTTTTAACATTTCTCGAGGGCCATGGCGAGCCATTTCAAAATAGCTGCACAACTAACATATAAAATATTGATAAATTTGCTCTGCCTGATGTGTGTGTAAAGTTTCACGAGTTGTCGTTCATATTTAGAACCTCATAATCAGCGTTGTTTTATTGCCGAACAGTGCAATGCCACTCCCACAACTTTTCACGAAAAAGGATGAATTTCGTATTGTGACATCCTCATGGCCGAAACAGTCATCCGAGCATATATGAGGGCGACCTTGTTGAGTTGCACGGAGAAAAACATCCAAAAAAATAACTTGTATTAGCTTTTACCAGTTGGTGGCGCTACTACTACGATGAAAAATAAGTTGGTGGATGTCTTCAGGGCTGAAGTATCCTCAAATGTGTACAACTTCGAGAAGATAGTATCATCTGAGTAATGTTGCCGGAGCTTTTGTTGCCACAGAGTACAATCGGACTTTTCAGCACCGTAATAGCCACGCCTTTTGCCAAAACGTCACAAAATTCGGCAGAGAGTAAGTGAGTCTTTTCTGACTAATTTTCAGTCGGATTCGTCAAAAGGGCACCGTGCAGTACGTGAAAATTAAAATAAAAACAAATTTTTGATTCCACTTGGCGGCGCTGTGTGTATAACAAAATAATAACATTAAGATGTCTTCAGGTCGGGACGTTTTATTTACAGGTGAAGGTTTGGATTTTTAGGAGCATGTCCAGGGGAGTTATTAAGCATTCATTTATTTGTATTAGGTTCATTTTGTCTTCTTATTATTGATATTTGACTGATTCATTAAAAGCAGACAATTATGTTTTAGGTTAATTTTTTACCTGACATGTTTCGGCGAGTCTTTCGCCTTCTTCAGAGTGTCGCATGATGGTGTCTTGAGACCCGTCTTTATCAGCTGATGTTCCATGAGGGTGTGACTTACCTGTCAAAAAAATTAAAAAATCAGAGCAGTAAAAGAACAAGCACAACATGAACATTACAAATCAGCAATCACTGACCACTGCAAAAGGGAAAACCACATCATGGACTGGGAGAAGGGCAGGGTCATCCGCACCGGAGAGAACAAACTACAGCGCTGGATCAAAGAAGCAATTGAGATCTGCAAGCGAGGCATAAAAACCATGAACAGAGACAAGGGAGCCTTCATCCTCTCTACCACCTGGAGCAGCATCTTGGCGGAGTGAACGGACAGCGGGGGGCGTGACTTGCCTTCATTCTTGTGACAGGTAAGGCACGCCTTCATGGAACATCAGCTGATTAAGACTGGTCACAAGACACCATCACAGGGTTCGAAGTTAACTTTAAAAACTGCTTCCCCATAGGGCAAGTGCCACTAAAATTTGCCTTGCCCGAGTGGCCAAATTACTTGCCCAACTTGGGCAAGTGACAATTCTTTTTCTCTTGCCCTGAGTGACTTTTTGTATGACAAAGTGTCTAATTACAAATTGCATGAATTTTTTGTTCGGACAGTTCCCGCCTAGAAAGAATTAAAAATACGTTACAATCATAAGTGTTGCTTATATAAAAATGTATCATGTATTAACACATTAATTAGGTGTCTGCTGACCCAGGATTATGTTATTGTTATGTTATGTTATATATCAATGAGAATGTGGAATGACACTGAACGATGGAAGGTGGAAGGATGTGGAAAGATCGTGAATGACATTGAATGATTTGGAATGACACTGAAAGATTTTGAATAATACTGAATGACACTGAATGAAGTAAAACTCTCTGGGAACGGGCCAATTCAAGATAGCTGCCGCACTGTGGGGGAGGCTTTGGTACCAAATTTGGAAAGAGACCCAAACGGTTGGGTCCATTTTATATCAGTGTGGGGGTGAAACGTTGGTCTCTGCGGAGCTGTCTGAATATTGGAGAAGTGAGAAGACAAAGTAAAACAGAACAATTAAAATCACTCTTCAAATACATATTGTTTGGTAAGCAGAGCATGATTTACAGCTCACCATTTTATTGCATGCACCAAGCATGTTATACATTTTTCTGTCCACGGGATGGCGTAGTCAAGAAAAATGAAGCATCTCGAAGCCCATTCGTGTGTGAAGTATTTCCCTGCAGGGCTTGGCTGCTTTATGGGGCTTCATTTTGCCATCACTAGTTTTAGATAGTTTTAATTTTTGAAAGAGCATTTTCATTTTACAGTGAACCCTCGCTACTTCGCGGTTCACCTTTCGCGGGTTCAGTGCTTCGCGGGTCTAAAAAATATTCGGGGGCATTGTAGTTTCGCCGAGCGGCACGACGGGGCGCTGGAGCTGTTAGACGGCCGGCATGCGCCGAAGAAGAGCGTGGGCGAAGAGGAGAGTGGACGAAGAAGAGCACGTTCCCCCGGGCACGATTTGGGGCGACGTTTCGCGCGGTTCGGACCGTACCAGAGCTCCGGCCAGCGTGCGTGGCAGTTAAGCCGAAGAGGAACAACTTCCGCCCGGGCACTAGCGGGGCGACATTTCGCTCTGTTCGGGAGCGTACGAGAGCTCCGGAGGAGGCCGGCCGGCGTGCGTGGCAGTTAAGCCGAAGAGGAGCACCTTCCCCGGGCACGGGCGGTGTCAAGCGGCCCCTAAGTTTAACCGAATGGAAGCTCCGGAGGAGGAGGGCATGCTCGCGTCACAGTTAAGCCGAAGAGAAGCACCTTCCCCGGGCACGGGCGGGGCGAAATGAAACCGAGTTCAACCGAACGGAGACACGCTTCGGGGGAGCAGGTCCGGCGTGCATGACAATTAAGCCGAAGAGGAGCACCTCTTCCGCCCGAGCACGAGCGGAGCGCGAGGCTGTCAGTTATGAATGAATAAATGAATAAAAAAAATAAATGAAGAATGCCACCTTTCATTTCACAGGGCACACCGGACGGCGTACCAGCAGGTAAAGGTCGAAGTAATTAAAAAAATACAAAAAGAAGTAATTGAATAAATACAAAAATAATGGCTGGGGAATAAAAAAATAATAAGTTTTAATATTTTTTTTTTTTTGTTATAGCATGAATTTCACTCTCTCTCTCTCTACCCGTGTATATATATATATATATATACATATATATATATATATATACATATTTATTATTTTTTTTTTTTAAGCATTTTTGAAGGTGCACCACTACTTCGCACTTTTTTTTTTGAAGCATTTTTGAAGGTGCGCCGCTACTTCGCGGATTTTCAGTTTTCGCGGGTGGTCTCGGTCCCCATTAACCGCGATAACCGAGGGTTCACTGTATTTTTTTCATTATCGAATTTTATTTTTTTCTATTCAAGTTTTGAGTTCATTTTCGTTTACTAAAATAACCTTGGGCTGCAACTACTATCACAGCAACGGCTCATTATATTTTGGCTGCTAAATATGCCAATTTGTCAGAGAGAAGACCGTGACAAAGAATGGCCCAATCGCAATAAACACTCTACACCATACGTTCCTCGTTGACGTGTACATGGGGTGTTGCAGAGCACAGGTTCCAAGCGTACCGATATTGCAAAATTGGGACAATGCGTGTGACGACACCAACTTCCGCCTCCTATGTCATCGAGCTTGGCGGCACGTTATCATTATGTATTTATTTGTAACAATTTTGACGTTGAGAGTGATATTAAAACTTAAGTAATGTGGTAGTTAAGAAAAAACCCTGGCTTGGGACCCACCGGAACAAGCTATAGCTTCATTTGTACTATTTGAGGCGCTCTCACAATCTGCGGCGCATGCACACAAGGTCGCTAAGTACGCTAGCTGCACTCGGACAAAACACGTAGGTGACTTTAAAAGAGTGACCGAAATTGCACACATGCAACTGTTTATCATAATGTCATAATTTGATATGTACATTTGAAGAGAATTTTTTTCAGCATGGGCACAAGAATTCCACCGAACATCGCCAGTTCAATGGGATTTTGGTTAAGTCCGCAAATAATTGTGGACAATATACTTTGGCTGCGCGCTCGAATAATTTTACTCGTATATACTTCAATGAGGGTGTAGTGTGGGTATCGGGATCTTTAACACGCCCTAACACGAAGCTGACTCTCCAACCGCCACAGCCTTTTAATGACGAAATTATAAAATAAACAAAAACACTGTTCAACAACATAAAATAAAATAAAAAATCACATCATACTTACATTTATAAACTTTAATCCTCAAGAACATTATTCTCAGGTTGACCGAAAGACGAGGACACGGGAGCGCCTCGGGCATGTTCTTCTTCCTTGTGTAGGCGAATGACGTTTTAAGGTGCTTGTCCGCCACCTGCTGTGCTGAACTATGTATTAAATAAGAAAAGCAAATTGTTGAATGTTTTTTCCCCAATGAAGACTGAATTGTAAAATACCCGGAAATGGCTTTTCTGTTTTATTGTGCATTTAAAAAAAATTCAGATTGTCCTTTTTTGTTGAGATAATTGTTGAATATTGAAATTGCACATGTAACTGGTAATTTAGTTTTAGATATTATTTGAACCAGTGGAGGGCCATGCATTTCACACCTGGGCCTTCAATGAAGTCCTACTTCGTCCTACTTGAATAAATCCCCCTCATAATACCATAATTTATGACACCACGGGTGGACAAACAATATACAGAAAAGCACTTAGACAGCACTGACCGAGTGTTGGACGATATAGCTTCTCTTGAAAGGTCCGTGTTGAAAATGGCCTCGCAAGTGAATCTTCAATTTCTAAAGATAAAGATGTCTTTTAATTGTCCCATAACGGGGACATTTGCAGTGTTACAGCAGCAAAGATATACATCACACAGTGGCACCGACGTAATGTAGCCGTTAATGTATAACATTGGCAGCAGGCATTCATAAAAAGCATGCAAATATACACAGTATATACGTATATACACAGATCCCCATGTATATACACACTTACAGCCCACAACATATACAAGTGTAAGGAAACACTCCTAATGCCTGTCTATGGTTCAGAGGGGAAATAAATAAAAACGCTGCAATGATAAAAAAAAATACTGAATGATTGAAAATACTGCAATGATAAAAATACTGCAAGAATAAAAGTACTGTACCCAGCCAACATGTCCAACTGGGCCCCAAATGGGGTAAATGCGGGATTCCTGGGTACCAAGTGGGAATGGGCTAGAAGTGGGCAATGGTACAGGGTTCCATGTGGGCGCCATCTGGGATTGGTGGGCATGGGCTTAAACTGGGCAAATGTTGTGGGTGCAATACGGGTTGTGTATGGGCTAAGTGGGCATGGGTTAGAACTGGTAAAGATAAAGATAAAGATGTCCTTTATTAGTCCCACAATGGGGAAATTTGAGGTGTTACAGCAGCAAAGATATAGCTCACACAGAGTCGGCGGCGTAATGTAGCCGTTAATGTATAACATTAGCAGCAGACATTCATAAAAAGCATGCAAATATACACAGTATAAACGTATCTAAGTGTAAGGAAACACTCCTAATGTCTGTCCATTATACAGAGGGGAAAATGCTGTAATGATAAAAACTACTGAATCTACTACTGAAACCATTTATAGGTCCTATTTGGGTTATGTGTGGGCTAAGTGGGCATGGGTTAGAACTGGTCAACCATGTGAGGGTCTCATATGGGCTGTATATGGGCCAAGTGGGCATGGGTTAGAGCTGGTCAACCATGTCTGGGTCCTATTTGGGTTATGTGTGGGCTAAGTGGGCATGGGTTAGAAGTGGTCACCATTTATCGGTCCTGTTTGGGTTATGTGTGGGATAAGTGGGCATAGGTTAGAGCTGGTCAACCATGTCTGGGTCCTGTATGGGTTATAGATGAGCTAAGCGGGCATGGGTTTGAAAATTTGTTCTGGAGCCTTTTTGATATTTAATGCATGCTATGCTAATAGTAACCACCCGAAGACTATTCTCAGTAGAACTATTCAATGGATGCCAAAACGATAGAGACATGGCCATGGAGCCTATGCTGCGAGATTGTGAAAGGACTAAAATAAGTGTAGGATTTTTGAGGACCAGAAGTCAGCTTTTATTAGGTTTGACATTGATTTAACTTATGGAACAATGCAAATTATGGTCGGGTTGTTGTTGGACTTTTTCCGCTTTTGACTAAGGGACGGGTGTTTTTATTTTCTGGGACTCTTTAGAACAAGCGGCACGGTGGCGGACTGGTTAGCAAGTCCGCATCACAGTACAGAAGTGCAAGGTTCTCCCTATGCCTGCTAGGGTTTTCGCCGGTTTCCTCCCACTTTCCAAAAACATTCATGATAGGTTGATTGGTCACTGGTCCAAGGTCTGAGTGTGAGAGCGGATGGTTGCTTGTCTCTGTGTGCCCTGCGATTGACTGGCAACCAGTTCAGGGTGTACCCTGTCGACTGCCCGAAGACAGCTGGGATAGGCTCCAGCACTCCCGGGGACCCTTGTGAGGACAAGAAGCAGTACAGAGGATTGATTGATTTATTAAAATTAAAATTAAATTCATGTATTTATCTATGCTAAATTTAACAACGCTGGACGTTATATTTTGTGAATTTACATGTACCCCCAACTGTGACATTTTATAATATTCCAGACAGCTAAGATTGTCATCTATGAACTATTTGACAAGGCAGGTCCAGCATTGTCAGCCACATCCAACAGTCAACACAGTTACTTTTTTTTTAATAAACAAAATCAACATTATTAATTAATGTTATTTTATTAATTCTGTATGCTGTGAAAGATCTTTATTCAAAGTATATTTGAAGTTATTTCTACCTTATTGCTTGATTTTTGTAGATTCAAGTTGGAGTTGTCAAAATTACAGATTCTTTTGAAGGCAGCATATTCAAACTGTGAGAAAAGGAGCGAATGCAAGCTACGCGGTCTTTGAGGTGCGGCAGAAGAGCTGAAAGCACGGTGAGTCCCGAACGATAATTGAATTAATTAATTAATCTTGGGTAAATGTCTGGCTCTCATTTTTTAGACTTACTTTACAATGTGTTTTGTAATTTTTCAAGGTTGCCTGTGTTGGAAAACTGCTTGGTGCGTTAGCTAAAACACAGTATGCTAAAATGATAAGTGACGAGAACACAGAGGGTATATCAACAACGTACGTACTCGAATTATTTTGGGGAAAACTTAAGTACATTATAATCACCCTTTTAATAATACTGATAAGCGTTGTGTGTTTTATTTATTTTTATGAGGACCTTTACAACGAGCTACATATTGTTAGCATTGGGCCTACGACGCTAAACACAGTGTCCCTCGATCTCTCTCCAAAATTCTCCAAAAGACTTAAGCTTTCACTCAAATTAATACAATCTACTCCACTAGCTCATTTAAGGCTTTTTTGTGATGTGTTTGATTTGGGTAAGTAAAGCAAAACATATTAACTGTTGAATGTTGCCTGTTATTTAAATAATAGAAATTCAAGATGAAAGTTGAACAGATATTGAAATGCTAGATTGGCTCATTCAGAATCATGCCACAATGTGCTTTGTATGTTTTGTGTGTGGGTTTATCAAGCTCTAATTCAATGCAGTGTCCAAAACGAGCGCGCATAATTGTTGGATGAATGTTGGTTAATAGAGTCAGATAATAGTTCCAACAGTTGAACAGATGTTGAAATGCTAGATTGGCTCATTCAGAATCATGCCACAATGTGCTTTGTATGTTTTGTGTTTAGGCTTATCAAGCTCTAATTCAATGCAGTGTTGAGCTGCATTTGAGAGGAACTACGTAAGTAACTAATGTGGAAAAATTGTGACTTCTTTGTGTACTTTTATTTTGAATATTCAAATTTTGTGGGTAAAGGTTAGAGAAAATAAGTTAAAAATGAGAGCTGTACAGGTATTTAAGTTTTTGGTTTGTAAAATACCCGAATGTGGGTTTCAGCCGGTGAGGCAATGATTGGACAGAGCAAAAGCTATGCTCCAAAATAGAAGTGATTACACCTTCACTAGACTAACCTGCAGCTAATTACATAATTATAAAATTAACACTTTAACCTGGCTTCCCCATCACAGATGTATTCTTTTAAATGCAAAGCTTTTTGTTCTAGCTTTTGTTGTTAAATGACATTCATGCCCAAGTGTCTATGCATCCATTGCAGGGATGTTTTCTCAAGTGACGAGTCTGAAGCCTGTGATGACGAAGTACCATCTACACCTCCCCATGGATTGTCACAGAGAAAAAGCTTCCTAACCAAGAGAGGCGCTGCAGAAGGTCCTTGAGTACGTCCAACGTGTTGAGTCTGTGAGTCTACTGCAGGATCTAATGCAGGTATGAAAATGATGAAATTTTAATGTATTATCTTCAAAATTATAAATAATTATTTAATTTCTTGAAATATAAAATTAGGTACCCTAAACCCAAGTAGGAACCCCAGTCCCAGTACATTCCTGATTCTGGAGCTACAGAGATCAAACCATCCTACTGTATCACTAAATAGCCCCACCTCTAAAACCCTGATTCGGAAGGCCGAGTTGAAAGACTTCAGAGTTCAAGATGGTCAACTGCAACTATGATAAGCCGAATGTGTTCACCCCAAGTCGGAAACTGAGAAAAAGACTCAATTTTCACATGATTTCAGTCCCTTCTATATTTAAAAGAACGTATTGGGGCTCTAAAAATGTGAAATATTTTTACAAGTATTTCTTTTACTACTCATAGGCAGTTTCATAATAATAGTACAATTTGGCATCGTGTATTGTTTTTTGGTTCCATTCAAAATGCACAAGACGTATAGACATATTTTGTTTGTGGATCGCTGCAGCATCACACGAGCGCACAGAGACAAACGTGGCAGCAACTTAAAACAATTAAAATATCGAATCGAAATCGGGAACTGAAAATCAAAAATCGAATCGGGGCTAGAGTGAATCGTTACCTCCCTAATCATAATCATTTTGGTAGAATGTTGGGCTCTTGCCCTTTGAGTGTATATGGCGTTACCGAAGCTGTTCACTTAATCGACAATTCCTTTCCTGTGACGTTTATCATACCCAGTTTAACTGCCAAAATATTTTTAAGTGTGTGATGATTATCTGGATCGAGTGACACCCATGTTATAATGGTTGCAGGTATTGGTGGATTGGACGATAGTGTCAGAACAATGATGGCGTTCATCATGACAAATCCTCTGTCTCTGAAGTACAATCTCTTTGGACATCGTAGCAAGAACAAGCGCCGAGACCTGCCTTTTTCTGATGTTCTATACGGTAATATATATATATATATATATTTTTTTTTTTAAGGGATTGTGGTGTGAAGACATTTCAGCATGTCCCATAAGGTTTCACAATCATTAAATAGCTTTACTAAGTTGACTTCTTGTCTTTTTTGTTTTAGGAGCACTGAAAAGGAATGGAGCCACAAAGGACATCAACGAGAAGGACACAGGCAACCCTGTCCAAGTGGTTCATGGGAGCTTGTGATCAAGGTGGGAATAGGGCAGTTCGAGCTCGGAGATCTCAAGGCAACTGTCAGGTTTAAAACGTCCTGACGCCATTTTTAGACTGAAGGTGGCATAAATCCAGACCAAACCAGTTAGAGTTTTGTTTTTGACCATTCGCGAATGGGAGAGGAAGTCAGGAGGTGAAGCAGGCGTCTTGCCAGTTCAATCTCGCGCACTCTCTCTCACTCTCTACCACCCGTTCGGTCTTTTATCAGCAACCTAAGCAGACAATGGAGGTCTGTCTGAAATTCTAGCAGGCAGGCAGGAAGCAATCAACCACAGTAGTCAGTCAGGAATTCGAAACTAAAGTGTGTGCGTGTGTTCCAGTTGTGCGCGTGTGTGCTAAAGCAATAATGTGAGTGTCTGTGTGTGTGTGCGCAATTATAACTGATACAAATAGTGTATAAAAACATGATTAGAAATACACAAACTATTTACATATCCTCATCCCATCTCACATTCCCCCGTTTGTGGGTTTAAATCATGTCCTTACGGCTTTAAGACAGATCATCATAATGAAATCATACAACAGTGTGGTCATCCGTGGAGGGGCGAAAACCCTCAGTAGGGACAAAATTCCCCTCCTCCCTTCCGGCGTGGAACGAGATTCTCATGGTATGTTGGTCACTTGGGAATAAAACATAAAAAAACTTCAATATACCTAGTGAAAAATAACAAAACTGTCTCCACGCAGAGCTTGTCTCCACGCAGAGCTTGTCTCTGCGGCGACTTGATGGAGGCCCTTGCCTCGTTGTAGGAGGGGACAGCCGTCTTTACCTCCCGGATCTTCGTGTGTGGTGTATGTGTGTGCATGTGTGGGGGCAGGGGCAAAAGGGTCCATGTGTTATTTAGGTTTCAGTGTCCAGTTCGAGTTTGTCATTGTCCAGTTCGAATTCGTCATTCTCAACATCAATCAGGTTGTAATGGTACATTTGGGCAACAAACATGCAGTTAATAATCATCTTTGTCATAAGAATAATGCAACATGAACAGACTACACATAACAAAAATGAAAACCATAATTATCCCGATATATTGTCTTTCAAATTCTTCGTAGTGGTCATAACATCAATAATTGTTTCATTTTATTAAAAATGTAAATGCAGTAATGTTCTCCAATCAAGGCTAAAATTCTTTATGTACGTCATTAATTTCCAAACAATATCTAATCTTTTTGTTCTGTGGCTTCAACATTCGTATCTGTGGCTGGTTGTGCGGTTCCGATGTGCGTGTGGTCCGATATTGTGACTCAGGTGGGCTCCTGTTCGAGGGATTCGCGTTGCTCGGCCTTTAGCTGGAAACCGGAGAAGCTTGTACTGCAACTGGTGGATCCAGCTGCCACGCCCCGCGACCTTTGCTGCCGTCGGGGTCACTGCAATCATCTGGCGAGGGCCATCTCAGCATTCACTTGTCCCAACGAAGTCGTTTCAGCACCTTGAAGAAGAGTTGGTCTCCCACACGGACGTGATTTCTCTGTGGATCAGAACACACTGACCAGTAATTGCGTCTTTTTTTTTTTTTTTTTTTTTTGGTCAAAACATGTTTCCCATGTGGACTGGGACTGATGTGCCAGTCGCTGGTGGTTCTGATGAACCTGAGAGTCGATAGGGGATAGTGTCCTAACTTCGGCTGGCACTATCCTCATTGCTGTGATTGAAACACAGTCTGGTCATTGTCTCCTTTTTTTCCCTCATTGTCTTGATAAGTCTGCCCTTAACAGTCCCATTAGTGCGTTCCACAAGTCCTGCAGACTGTATGCACAATGACGCTTTGAGTCAATTTTGCAACAACTGTCCCACTTGTTACAACATCATTCACAAATGCATAATTTTCACTTCAAATCACTTCTTGAAATTCCAAATGTCAGGATAATTTGTGTTAGGTTGAAGATGTATTTTATCCCATATTTTACTCTATTAGTATTGCAAAAGAATTGTTCCACAGCGTGACCCATGTTTGACCATATGGATGAGAAGACTTCACAGAGAAGCGGATGCCTGAAGACTGGATCAACGTCTGCAACATCAAAGGAGGTGTGCTGAGACACACCTCTGAAACAAAAGGACTGAGACTTTAGTACCAGAGCACTAAAAGGGCATATCTGCCTTTTCAATCAGTGGATGACTGCCATTGATGTCTGTCTTTCCTCTTGTGTCTGAGATGTTTACATGTTCCTGCTGGTGCTCCCCCCTTCATCCCTTAGTGCAAATACATTGTATTGTTAGGGACTTCCCTAATAAAATAGAGGGCTCGGCGGAGTGTGCTCCAGAACGAATTTGGAGATGTAACTGAGCACACCTCCGTTCGTTCTCCTCGCGAGTAAAAGATCAACTCTTGTCTTCCTTCCATTCATTTAGCCTATGTTCAGTGAATGCTTAGGTGATTGAACCTGACAATTTGATTACACAACACTTTTTCCAACTGTTTTAGCATCAACATATGTTGTCGGAAACAACTTAATCCATTTTGAAAACATATGAATTACAACCAAACAATATTGCATCTCAAACAAATAACACTGTCTAAAAAAAAGTTTTTTGTTGAAAAGTCTGTATGTGGGAACAATTTCATATCATACTACCCCTCTCTTGACACATGGTTATGCTCGTGTGTCACTCTTATTACTTTTCCAATCAATGAATTAGGCAGCCAGGATTTGCCATCTGCCAATTTGCTGATCCTGTCCTCAGCAATGTTTGCACCTTTGTTCTCCCAATGTGTGCGTTCAATTACTGGTACCTTTTTCCCTGGCGTGGGATCAAATTGTCAAGTTGATTTTCTGCGTGTGGGGGTGTGTTCATTTTCCCTTTTAGCTGCGCTGTGTCGATATAAAGGCGAGGCAGTTTCCAATTGTAATTGTGTCATTTTCTGTTAAGTGAATTTTGCGTTCACAAATAACTATTTTAGACGTGCTTTATGCACAACTTTTCTTTTCCTGTTGTGGTTTTTAAAGCCCAATGTCGACAGAACGCATGAACATTTATCTTGATTGTCAGTCCACATTGTAACCACAACTCATACAAGATGGGAAACCCCAAATTTTAATTAGCTCACACCCGCCTACGCTCTTCCTGCTTATCCTAACAATCTCTTATCCGTTGGTATCACAATGTTAGTACTCCCATCGCATAAAAGTCAGTTTGATTTCAGGCTGCGACCTTGGTTCTCAAACACTTTTACTTCTTATCAGTCTGGAATGCCCACCTGGTCTGTGTTACAAGTCTGAGTTCCTCCAGTCGGGAGGAAGGTCAAGTCGCGGTTTGGTGATAATTTGGACGGCTCCACAGTCGTGTGGCGCCTCCTAGATGATGCGGGGAAAAAATGACGCTGGGCTGAAATGCACCGCAACTTATCAGTATAATGTGTCCCTGTGACAATTAGGCCGGCGTGCAATGTGAATGTGGTGGGAAAAGAATGTAATTTTTTGATTCCTTAAAGCAGCAGTGAAAGCTCTTAATCACACTCTAAGTGGTTCTCTGCCACGAAATCCAAATTGTTGTGACTAAATATGCAAATGAATTCATTTTGCCCTGGTTCCTGCAGTAACCCAGGCTAATGAAGTCATTTTTTGCAGTCACTGTTTTGCTCAAATGGCTTATAATAATTTGGTAGTGCGTTAAGATGCTTTGTCGATACAATCTTGTAGTGTATCTTCACAAGTTCCAACATACACAACCCATTCCATGGCCATGACGATACTGTTTTAAAGATTACCAAGGCTTGTTGGACCTTTCTCTGCCACATAAATTACAGCCCTGAGAGGCACTGGGCCTCAACTTTATCTATGAAGGGTCAGGGATTTAATGGGGGTCACCGAGGCGTCCCAAGGAAAGTTTTTACAGAAAAGTGGTCTGGCAATATCTTTTCTCTTTCTTATCACTGACAATGCGCCCCTTTAAAGTTTTGACGTTTGTTTGAATTCGCCCGTGCTTATTAATTCTATTGAAGTCCAATTTTGTCAGTGTATCACGGCCTAATGAGTAAAACGCATGTTGATGTAGAACTCCTTCTACACACACTTTTATGTTTGACTTTTTACGTCACGTGATCCTCCATTGCTACCACAACTCGTCCTGAAAAGTTAATGTTTTGTAACAAGACTTACTGCTTCCTCCTTTCTTTCTTTTCTTTTTCCTTCCTTCTGCCCAACACGTTCATGCTTTCTGTGCATAATTTAGAATTTTCTTTTCCATTTTACAAGTTGGCCAATTTAAATTAGGTTGTTTTATTTGAAAAGCCTGTAATTCTCTTTTTTTTCCCCTTTTCACCTAATCACAAATTTCTTATCACAAAAATGAACATGTTAATTCTATTTTATTTCCTATTTTTCCAATCTTGTGACTCATTTCACTTCAACCAGTTCTACCTTAAAGTGGACAAGTACACATCAATGTTTTTTGTAGTTTCTATTTTCTTCTCTGCTTTAATGAAAATTATAGCCCTTCTAGCCAAATTTTTCCTGTGTCATTTCTATCTCTGCATTTCATTCCATTTCTGGCCTACCTTAATACTAAAACAAAAATGCTCTTTCAAAAATTAAAACTATCTAAAACTAGTGATGGCAAAATGAAGCCCCATAAAGCAGCCAAGCCCTGCAGGGAAATACTTCACACACGAATGGGCTTCGAGATGCTTCATTTTTCTTGACTACGCCATCCCATGGACAGAAAAATGTATAACATGCTTGGTGCATGCAATAAAATGGTGAGCTGTAAATCATGCTCTGCCCACCAAACAATATGTATTTGAAGAGTGATTTTAATTGTTCTGTTTTACTTTGTCTTCTAACTTCTCCAATATTCAGACAGCTCCGCCGAGACCAACGTTTCACCCCCACACTGATATAAAATGGACCCAACCGTTTGGGTCTCTTTCCAAATTTGGTACCAAAGCCTCCCCCACAGTGCGGCAGCTATCTTGAATTGGCCCGTTCCCAGAAAGTTTTACTTCATTCAGTGTCATTCAGTATTATTCAAAATCTTTCAGTGTCATTCCAAATCATTCAATGTCATTCACAATCTTTCCACATCCTTCCACCTTCCATCGTTCAGTGTCATTCCACATTCTCTTTCATATATAACATAACATAACAATAACATAATCCTGGGTCAGCAGACACCTAATTAATGTGTTAATACATGATACATTTTTCTATAAGCAACCCTTATGATTGTAACGTATTTTTAATTCTTTCTAGGCGGGAACTGTCCGAACAAAAAATTCATGCAATTTGTAATTAGACACTTTGTCATACAAAAAGTCACTCAGGGCAAGAGAAAAAAAATTGTCACTTGCCCAAGTTGGGCAAGTAATTTGGCCACTCGGGCAAGGCAAATTTTAGTGGCACTTGCCCTATGGGCAAGCAGTTTTTAAAGTTAACTTCGAACCCTGTGATGGTGTCTTGTGACCTGTCTTTATCAGCTGATGTTCCATGAAGGCGTGCCTTACCTGTCACAAGAATGAAGGCAAGTCACGCCCCCCGCTGTCCATTCACTCCGCCAAGACGCTGCTCCAGGTGGTAGAGAGGATGAAGGCTCCCTTGTCTCTGTTCATGGTTTTTATGCCTCGCTTGCAGATCTCAATGGCCTCTCTGATCCAGCGCTGTAGTTTGTTCTCTTCTGTGCGGATGACCCTGCCCTTCTCCCGGTCCATGATGTGGTTTTCCCTTTTGCAGTGGTCAGTGATTGCTGATTTGTAATGTTCATGTTGTGCTTGTTCTTTTACTGCTCTGATTTTTTAATTTTTTTGACAGGTAAGTCACACCCTCATGGAACATCAGCTGATAAAGACTGGTCTCAAGACACCATCATGCGACACTCTGAAGAAGGCGAAAGACTCGCCGAAACATGTCAGGTAAAAAATTAACCTAAAACATAAATGTCTGCTTTTAATGAATCAGTCAAATATCAATAATAAGAAGACAAAATGAACCTAATACAAATAAATGAATGCTTAATAACTCCCCTGCACATGCTCCTAAAAATCCAAACCTTCACCTGTAAATAAAACGTCCCGACCTGAAGACATCTTAATGTTATTATTTTGTTTTACACACAGCGCCGCCAAGTGGAATCAAAAATTTGTTTTTATTTTAATTTTCACGTACTGCACGGTGCCCTTCTGACGAATCCGACTGAAAATTAGTCAGAAAAGACTCAAGACAATGATCTTACTCTCTGCCGAATTTTGTGACGTTTTGGCAAAAGGCGTGGCTATTACGGTGCTGAAAAGTCCGATTGTACTTTGTGACAACAAAAGCTCCGGCAACATGACTCAGATGATCCTATCTTCTCGAAGTTGTACACATTTGAGGATACTTCAGCCCTGAAGACTTCTACCAACTTATTTTTCATCGTAGTAGTAGCGCCACCAACTGGTAAAAGCTAATACAAGTTATTTTCTTGGATGTTTTTCTCCGTGCAACTCAACAAGGTCGCCCTCATATATGCTCGGATTACTGTTTCGGCCATGAGGATGTCACAATACGAAATTCGTCCTTTTTCGTGAAAGGTTGTGGGAGTGGCATTGCACTGTTCGGCAATAAAACAACGCTGATTATGAGGTTGTAAATATGAACGACAACTCGTGAAACTTTACACACACATCAGGCCGAGCAAATTTATATATATATATATATATATATATATATATATATATATATATATATATATATATATATATATATATATATATACGGGGAGAGAGAGAGTGAAATTCATGTTACAACAAAAAAAAACAAATTATTATTAAAACATATTATTTTTTAATTCCCCAGCCATTCTTTTTGTATTTATTTAATTACTCCGACTTTTACCTGCTGGTACGCCGTCCGGTGTGCCCTGTGAAATGAAAGGTGGCATTCTTTATTTATTTATTCATTTATTCATTCATAACTGACAGCCTCGCGCTCCGCTCGTGCCCGGGCGGAAGAGGTGCTCCAATTCGGCTTAACTGTGACACACGCCCGCCCTCCTCCCCCGGAACTTCCATTCGGTTAAACTTAGGGGCCGCTTGGCACCGCCCGTGCCCGGGGAAGGTGCTCCTCTTCGGCTTACTGTGACGCGAGCATACCCTCCTCCTCCGGAGCTTCCATTCAGTTAAACTTAGGGGCCGCTTGAAACCGCCCGTGCCCGGGGAAGGTGCTCCTCTTCGGCTTACTGTGACGCGAGCATCCCCTCCTCCTCCGGAGCTTCCATTCGGTTAAACTTAGGGGCCGCTTGGAACCGCCCGTGCCCGTGGAAGGTGCTCCTCTTCGGCTTACTGTGACGCGAGCATGCCCTCCTCCTCCGGAGCTTCCATTCGGTTAACCTTAGGGGCCGCTTGGAACCGCCCGTGCCCGGGGAAGGTGCTCCTCTTCGGCTTACTGTGACGCGAGCATGCCCTCCTCCTCCGGAGCTTCCATTCGGTTAAACTTAGGGGCCGCTTGGCACCGCCCGTGCCCGGGGAAGGTGTTCCTCTACGGCTTAACTGCCACGCACGCCGGCCGGAGCTCTGGTACGGTTCAAACCGCGCGAAACGTCGCCACCGATCGTGTCCGGGGGAACGTGCTCTTCTTCGTCCACTCTCCTCTTCGCCCACGCTCTTCTTCGGCGCACGCCGGCCGTCTAACTGCTCCAGCGCCCCGTCGTGCCGCTCGGCGAAACTACAATGCCCCCGAATATTTTTTAGACCCGCGAAGCACTGAACCCGCGAAAGGTGAACCGCGAAGTAGCGAGGGTTCACTGTATGTATAAGACCAAGACCTACAAAAAAGTCTCTTGGAGCAATGAGCTTGGTTTTACAGGAAGTCGGCCATTTTTAATTTACTTAAAAGGGGGCGGGTCACCACAATGGACTTTGTGTAGAAATTATTATTGGGGCCCGAGCAGCGACGGCGGCGAGGTCCCTATTGTTTTTGAAGAAATTATTATTAGGGCCCGAGCAGCGACCGCTACGAGGTCCCCATTGTTTTTGTGGAAATTATTATTATTTTTATTATTATTATTAGGGCCCGAGCAGTGACCGCTGCGAGGTCCCTATTGTTTTTCTAGAAATTGTTATTAGGGCCCGAGCTGCGACGGCTGCGAGGTCCCTATTGTTTTTGTAGAAAATATTATTACTTTTATTATTAATAATATTATTATTATTATTATTATTAGGGCCTGAGCAGCGACCGCTGCGAAGTCCCTATTGTTTTTGTAGAAATTATTATTATTATTATTTTTCCGATTGTTCGATCGCATTTTTGACCCCCGAAACATGCACAAAAACTCACCAAACTTGGCAGTCTCATCGGGCATGGCGAAAAATTTGATATTTTAACGTCTAATATGAACAGGAAGTGAGTTATGAATTTTTGAAAGTCCGACTTTTGCCCTTTTTTGCATGTTTACAGGGGTCATTCTTTTGCACCCTGATCCTAAAGGCTTCATCTGATTGCCTTAAAATTCTGTCTGTAGCATCTGAAGACCTGGGACAAACACTGGGGCTAAAATATTTTGTTTCCGAAATACTATATGACAGGGGCGGGGCTTCAAAGTTTTCACTTAAGATTTCTTTCGCCGCAATGGACAAAATGCTTAATAACTCTCCTGCACATGCTGCTAAAAATCCAAAACTTCACATGTACATAAAGAGTCTGTACCTGAAGACATCTATATGTTTATATTCAGTTATACACCTTGCGCCAATCAATATCATTTTTTACATTTTGACGTACTGCACGGTGCCCTTTTAACGAATCTGATTGAAAATTGGCTAGAAAAGACTCAAGACATTGATCTTACTCTATCCCTATTTTTGTGACTTTCCTTCGAAGGGCGTGGCTATTACGGTGCCGCAGAGTCTGATTATTCTCCGTGGCAACAAAAGTTCCTGCAAAATGATTCAGATGATCCATCTTCTCGAAATTTTTCACATTTGAGGATATTCAGGCCCTGAAGACGGCTGCCAACTTATTTTTGATCGCAGTGGTAGCGCCACCAACTGGTTAAAACAAATACAAATTATTTTTGTTGATGTTTTTCTCCGGGCAGGTTAACAAAATCTACCTTATATTTGCTCGGATGAGTGTTTAGGCCTTGAGCATGTCACAATACAAAAGTCTTTCGCCTTCTTCAGAGTGTCACATGATGGTGTCTTGTGACCCGTCTTTATCAGCTGATGTTCCATGAGGGCGTGACTTACCTGTCACAAGAATGAAGGCAAGTCACGCCCCCCGCTGTCCGTTCACTCCGCCAAGATGCTGGTCCAGGTGGTAGAGAGGATGAAGGCTCCCTTGTCTCTGTTCATGGTTTTTATGCCTCGCTTGCAGATCTCAATGGCCTCTCTGATCCAGCGCTGTTGTTTGTTCTCTTCTGTGCGGATGACCCTGCCCTTCTCCCGGTCCATGATGTGGTTTTCCCTTTTGCAGTGGTCAGTGATTGCTGATTTGTAATGTTCATGTTGTGCTTGTTCTTTTACTGCTCTGATTTTTTTCATTTTTTTGACAGGTAAGCCACACCCTCATGGAACATCAGCTCAAGACACCATCATGCGACACTCTGAAGAAGGCGAAAGACTCGCCGAAACATGTCAGGTAAAAAATTATCCTAAAACATAATTGTCTGCTTTTAATGAATCAGTCAAATATCAATAATAAGAAGACAAAATGAACCTAATACAAATAAATGAATGCTTAATAACTCCCCTGCACATGCTCCTAAAAATCCAAACCTTCACCTGTAAATAAAACGTCCCGACCTGAAGACATCTTAATGTTATTATTTTGTTATACACACAGTGCCGCCAAGTGGAATCAAAAAATTTTTTTTATTTTAATTTTCACGTACTGCACGGTGCCCTTTTGACGAATCCGACTGAAAATTAGTCAGAAAAGAGTCTAGACAATGATCTTACTCTCTGCCGAATTTTGTGACGTTTTGGCAAAAGGCGTGGCTATTACGGTGCTGAAAAGTCCGATTGTACTCTGTGGCAACAAAAGCTCCAGCAACATGACTCAGATGATCCTATCTTCTCGAAGTTGCACACATTTGAGGATACTTAAGCCCTGAAGACATCTACCAACTTATTTTTCATCGTAGTAGTAGCGCCACCAACTGCTAATAGCTAATACAAGTTATTTTCTTGGATGTTTTTCTCCGTGCAACTCAACAAGGTCGCCCTCATATATGCTCGGATGACTGTTTCGGGCCATGAGGATGTCATAATACGAAATTTGTCCTTTTTCATGAAAAGTTGTGGGAGTGGCATTGCACTGTTCGGCAATAAAACAACGCTGATTATGAGGTTCTAAATATGAACAACAACTCGTGAAACTTTACACACACATCAGGCCGAGCAAATTTATCAATATTTTATACGTGAGTTGTGCAGCTTTTTTGAAATGGCTCACCATGGCCCTCGAGAAATGTTCAAAAAAGCAGCCCTGGTTGAGTGTTTCACCTCGCTTTTTGTAAATTTTATGGAGTACAGTGAACCCTCGGTTATCGCGGTTAATGGGGACCGAGACCACCCGCGAAAACTGAAAATCCGCGAAGTAGCGGCGCACCTTCAAAAATGCTTAAAAAAAATATACAATATATATAATAAATATATATATATATATATATATATATATATATATATATATATATATATATATATACGGGGGGAGAGAGAGAGAGAGAGAGTGAAATTCATGTTATAACAAAAAAAACAAATTATTATTAAAACGTATTATTTTTTTATTCCCCAACCATTCTTTTTGTATTTATTTAATTACTCCGACTTTTACCTGCTGGTACGCCGTCCGGTGTGCCCTGTGAAATGAAAGGTGGCATTCTTTATTTATTTATTCATTTATTCATTCATAACTGACAGCCTCGCGCTCCGCTCGTGCCCGGGCAGAAGAGGTGCTCCAATTCGGCTTAACTGTGACACACGCCCGCCCTCCTCCCCCGGAGCTTCCATTCGGTTAAACTTAGGGGCCGCTTGGCACCGCCCGTGCCCGGGGAAGGTGCTCCTCTTCGGCTTACTGTGACGCGAGCATGCCCTCCTCCTCCGGAGCTTCCATTCGGTTAAACTTAGGGGCCGCTTGGAACCGCCCGTGCCCGGGGAAGGTGCTCCTCTTCGGCTTACTGTGACGCGAGCATGCCCTCCTCCTCCGGAGCTTCCATTCGGTTAAACTCAGGGGCCGCTTGGAACCGCCCGTGCCCGGGGAAGGTGCTCCTCTACGGCTTAACTGCCACGCACGCCGGCCGGTGCTCTGGTACGGTCCGAACCGCGCGAAACGTCGCCACCGATCGTGTCCGGGTGAACGTGCTCTTCTTCGTCCACTCTCCTCTTTGCCCACGCTCTTCTTCGGCGCCAGCCGGCCGTCTAACCGCTCCAGCGCCCCGTCGTGCCGCTCGGCGAAACTACAATGCCCCCGAATATTTTTTAGACCCGCGAAGCACTGAACCCGCGAAAGGTGAACCTCGAAGTAGCTAGGGTTCACTGTATGTATAAGACCAAGACCTACAAAAAAGTCTCTTGGAGCAATGAGCTAGGTTTTACAGGAAGTCGGCCATTTTGAATTTACTTAAAAGGGGGCGGGTCTCCACAATGGACTTTGTGTAGAAATTATTATTGGGGCCCGAGCAGCGACCGCGTCGAGGTCCCTATTGTTTTTGTAGAAATTATTATTACTTTTATTATTATTATTATTATTATTATTAGGGCCTGAGCAGCGACCGCTGCGAAGTCCCTATTGTTTTTGTAGAAATTATTATTATTATTATTTTTCCGATTGTTCGATCGCATTTTTGACCCCCGAAACATGCACAAAAACTCACCAAACTTGGCAGTCTCATCGGGCATGGCGAAAAATTTTATATTTTTTAACGTCTAATATGAACAGGAAGTGAGTTATGAATTTTTGAAAGTCCGACTTTTGCCCTTTTTTGCATGTTTACAGGGGTCATTCTTTTGCACCCTGATCCTAAAGGCTTCATCTGATTGCCTTAAAGTTCTGTCTGGAGCATCTTAAGACCTGGGACAAACACTGGGGCTAAAATTTTTTGTTTCCGAAATACTATATGACGGGGGCGGGGCTTCAAAGTTTTCACTTAAGATTTCCTTCGCCGCAATGGACAAAATGCTTAATAACTCTCCTGCACGTGCTGCTAAAAATCCAAAACTTCACATGTACATAAAGAGTCGGTACCTGAAGACATCTATATGTTTATATTCAGTTATACACCTTGCGCCAATCAATATAAATTTTTACATTTTGACGTACTGCACGGTGCCCTTTTAACGAATCCGATTGAAAATTGGCTAGAAAAGACTCAAGACATTGATCTTACTCTATCCCTATTTTTATGACTTTCCTTCAAAGGGCGTGGCTATTACGGTGCCGCAGAGTCTGATTATTCTCCGTGGCAACAAAAGTTCCTGCAAAATGATTCAGATGATCCATCTTCTGGAAATCTTTCACATTTGAGGATATTCAGGCCCTGAAGACGGCTGCCAACTTATTTTTGATCGCAGTGGTAGCGCCACCAACTGGTTAAAACAAATACAAATTATTTTCGTTGATGTTTTTCTCCGGGCAGGTTAACAAAATCTACCTTATATTTGCTCGGATGAGTGTTTAGGCCTTGAGCATGTCACAATACGAAAGTCTTTCGCCTTCTTCAGAGTGTCACATGATGGTGTCTTGTGACCCGTCTTTATCAGCTGATGTTCCATGAGGGCGTGACTTACCTGTCACAAGAATGAAGGCAAGTCACGCCCCCCGCTGTCCGTTCACTCCGCCAAGATGCTGGTCCAGGTGGTAGAGAGGATGAAGGCTCCCTTGTCTCTGTTCATGGTTTTTATGCCTCGCTTGCAGATCTCAATGGCCTCTCTGATCCAGCGCTGTTGTTTGTTCTCTTCTGTGCGGATGACCCTGCCCTTCTCCCGGTCCATGATGTGGTTTTCCCTTTTGCAGTGGTCAGTGATTGCTGATTTGTAATGTTCATGTTGTGCTTGTTCTTTTACTGCTCTGATTTTTTTCATTTTTTTGACAGGTAAGCCACACCCTCATGGAACATCAGCTCAAGACACCATCATGCGACACTCTGAAGAAGGCGAAAGACTCGCCGAAACATGTCAGGTAAAAAATTATCCTAAAACATAATTGTCTGCTTTTAATGAATCAGTCAAATATCAATAATAAGAAGACAAAATGAACCTAATACAAATAAATGAATGCTTAATAACTCCCCTGCACATGCTCCTAAAAATCCAAACCTTCACCTGTAAATAAAACGTCCCGACCTGAAGACATCTTAATGTTATTATTTTGTTATACACACAGTGCCGCCAAGTGGAATCAAAAAATTTTTTTTATTTTAATTTTCACGTACTGCACGGTGCCCTTTTGACGAATCCGACTGAAAATTAGTCAGAAAAGAGTCTAGACAATGATCTTACTCTCTGCCGAATTTTGTGACGTTTTGGCAAAAGGCGTGGCTATTACGGTGCTGAAAAGTCCGATTGTACTCTGTGGCAACAAAAGCTCCAGCAACATGACTCAGATGATCCTATCTTCTCGAAGTTGCACACATTTGAGGATACTTAAGCCCTGAAGACATCTACCAACTTATTTTTCATCGTAGTAGTAGCGCCACCAACTGCTAATAGCTAATACAAGTTATTTTCTTGGATGTTTTTCTCCGTGCAACTCAACAAGGTCGCCCTCATATATGCTCGGATGACTGTTTCGGGCCATGAGGATGTCATAATACGAAATTTGTCCTTTTTCATGAAAAGTTGTGGGAGTGGCATTGCACTGTTCGGCAATAAAACAACGCTGATTATGAGGTTCTAAATATGAACAACAACTCGTGAAACTTTACACACACATCAGGCCGAGCAAATTTATCAATATTTTATACGTGAGTTGTGCAGCTTTTTTGAAATGGCTCACCATGGCCCTCGAGAAATGTTCAAAAAAGCAGCCCTGGTTGAGTGTTTCACCTCGCTTTTTGTAAATTTTATGGAGTACAGTGAACCCTCGGTTATCGCGGTTAATGGGGACCGAGACCACCCGCGAAAACTGAAAATCCGCGAAGTAGCGGCGCACCTTCAAAAATGCTTAAAAAAAATATACAATATATATAATAAATATATATATATATATATATATATATATATATATATATATATATATATATATATATATACGGGGGGAGAGAGAGAGAGAGAGAGTGAAATTCATGTTATAACAAAAAAAACAAATTATTATTAAAACGTATTATTTTTTTATTCCCCAACCATTCTTTTTGTATTTATTTAATTACTCCGACTTTTACCTGCTGGTACGCCGTCCGGTGTGCCCTGTGAAATGAAAGGTGGCATTCTTTATTTATTTATTCATTTATTCATTCATAACTGACAGCCTCGCGCTCCGCTCGTGCCCGGGCAGAAGAGGTGCTCCAATTCGGCTTAACTGTGACACACGCCCGCCCTCCTCCCCCGGAGCTTCCATTCGGTTAAACTTAGGGGCCGCTTGGCACCGCCCGTGCCCGGGGAAGGTGCTCCTCTTCGGCTTACTGTGACGCGAGCATGCCCTCCTCCTCCGGAGCTTCCATTCGGTTAAACTTAGGGGCCGCTTGGAACCGCCCGTGCCCGGGGAAGGTGCTCCTCTTCGGCTTACTGTGACGCGAGCATGCCCTCCTCCTCCGGAGCTTCCATTCGGTTAAACTCAGGGGCCGCTTGGAACCGCCCGTGCCCGGGGAAGGTGCTCCTCTACGGCTTAACTGCCACGCACGCCGGCCGGTGCTCTGGTACGGTCCGAACCGCGCGAAACGTCGCCACCGATCGTGTCCGGGTGAACGTGCTCTTCTTCGTCCACTCTCCTCTTTGCCCACGCTCTTCTTCGGCGCCCGCCGGCCGTCTAACCGCTCCAGCGCCCCGTCGTGCCGCTCGGCGAAACTACAATGCCCCCGAATATTTTTTAGACCCGCGAAGCACTGAACCCGCGAAAGGTGAACCTCGAAGTAGCTAGGGTTCACTGTATGTATAAGACCAAGACCTACAAAAAAGTCTCTTGGAGCAATGAGCTAGGTTTTACAGGAAGTCGGCCATTTTGAATTTACTTAAAAGGGGGCGGGTCTCCACAATGGACTTTGTGTAGAAATTATTATTGGGGCCCGAGCAGCGACCGCGTCGAGGTCCCTATTGTTTTTGTAGAAATTATTATTACTTTTATTATTATTATTATTATTATTATTAGGGCCTGAGCAGCGACCGCTGCGAAGTCCCTATTGTTTTTGTAGAAATTATTATTATTATTATTTTTCCGATTGTTCGATCGCATTTTTGACCCCCGAAACATGCACAAAAACTCACCAAACTTGGCAGTCTCATCGGGCATGGCGAAAAATTTTATATTTTTTAACGTCTAATATGAACAGGAAGTGAGTTATGAATTTTTGAAAGTCCGACTTTTGCCCTTTTTTGCATGTTTACAGGGGTCATTCTTTTGCACCCTGATCCTAAAGGCTTCATCTGATTGCCTTAAAGTTCTGTCTGGAGCATCTTAAGACCTGGGACAAACACTGGGGCTAAAATTTTTTGTTTCCGAAATACTATATGACGGGGGCGGGGCTTCAAAGTTTTCACTTAAGATTTCCTTCGCCGCAATGGACAAAATGCTTAATAACTCTCCTGCACGTGCTGCTAAAAATCCAAAACTTCACATGTACATAAAGAGTCGGTACCTGAAGACATCTATATGTTTATATTCAGTTATACACCTTGCGCCAATCAATATAAATTTTTACATTTTGACGTACTGCACGGTGCCCTTTTAACAAATCCGATTGAAAATTGGCTAGAAAAGACTCAAGACATTGATCTTACTCTATCCCTATTTTTATGACTTTCCTTCAAAGGGCGTGGCTATTACGGTGCCGCAGAGTCTGATTATTCTCCGTGGCAACAAAAGTTCCTGCAAAATGATTCAGATGATCCATCTTCTGGAAATCTTTCACATTTGAGGATATTCAGGCCCTGAAGACGGCTGCCAACTTATTTTTGATCGCAGTGGTAGCGCCACCAACTGGTTAAAACAAATACAAATTATTTTCGTTGATGTTTTTCTCCGGGCAGGTTAACAAAATCTACCTTATATTTGCTCGGATGAGTGTTTAGGCCTTGAGCATGTCACAATACGAAAGTCTTTCGCCTTCTTCAGAGTGTCACATGATGGTGTCTTGTGACCCGTCTTTATCAGCTGATGTTCCATGAGGGCGTGACTTACCTGTCACAAGAATGAAGGCAAGTCACGCCCCCCGCTGTCCGTTCACTCCGCCAAGATGCTGGTCCAGGTGGTAGAGAGGATGAAGGCTCCCTTGTCTCTGTTCATGGTTTTTATGCCTCGCTTGCAGATCTCAATGGCCTCTCTGATCCAGCGCTGTTGTTTGTTCTCTTCTGTGCGGATGACCCTGCCCTTCTCCCGGTCCATGATGTGGTTTTCCCTTTTGCAGTGGTCAGTGATTGCTGATTTGTAATGTTCATGTTGTGCTTGTTCTTTTACTGCTCTGATTTTTTCATTTTTTTGACAGGTAAGTCACACCCTCATGGAACATCAGCTCAAGACACCATCATGCGACACTCTGAAGAAGGCGAAAGACTCGCCGAAACATGTCAGGTAAAAAATTAACCTAAAACATAATTGTCTGCTTTTAATGAATCAGTCAAATATCAATAATAAGAAGACAAAATGAACCTAATACAAATAAATGAATGCTTAATAACTCCCCTGCACATGCTCCTAAAAATCCAAACCTTCACCTGTAAATAAAACGTCCCGACCTGAAGACATCTTAATGTTATTATTTTGTTATACACACAGTGCCGCCAAGTGGAATCAAAAAATTGTTTTTATTTTAATTTTCACGTACTGCACGGTGCCCTTTTGACGAATCCGACTGAAAATTAGTCAGAAAAGACTCAAGACAATGATCTTACTCTCTGCCGAATTTTGTGACGTTTTGGCAAAAGGCGTGGCTATTAAGGTGCTGAAAAGTCCAATTGTACTCTGTGGCAACAAAAGCTCCGGCAACATGACTCAGATGATCCTATCTTCTCGAAGTTGTACACATTTGAGGATACTTCAGCCCTGAAGACATCTACCAACTTATTTTACATCGTAGTAGTAGCGCCACCAACTGGTAAAAGCTAATACAAGTTATTTTCTTGGATGTTTTTCTCCGTGCAACTCAACAAGGTCGCCCTCATATATGCTCGGATTACTGTTTCGGCCATGAGGATGTCACAATACGAAATTCGTGATTTTTCGTGAAAAGTTGTGGGAGTGGCATTGCACTGTTCGGCAATAAAACAAAGCTGATTATGAGGTTCTAAATATGAACGACAACTCGTAAAACTTTACACACACATCAGGCCGAGCAAATTTATCAATATTTTATAAGTTAGTTGTGCAGCTTTTTTGAAATGGCTCGCCATGGCCCTCGAGAAATGTTAAAAAAAAGCAGCTCTGGTTGAGTGTTTCACCTCGCTTTTTGTAAATTTTATGGAGTACAGTGAACCCTCGGTTATCGCGGTTAATGGGGACCGAGACCACCCGCGAAAACTGAAAATCCGCGAAGTAGCGGCGCACCTTCAAAAATGCTTAAAAAAAATATACAATATATATAATAAATATATAAATATATATATATATATATATATATATATATATATATACGGGGAGAGAGAGAGTGAAATTCATGTTATAACAAAAAAACCAAATTATTATTAAAACGTATTATTTTTTTATTCCCCAGCCATTCTTTTAGTATTTATTTAATTACTCCGACTTTTACCTGCTGGTACGCCGTCCGGTGTGCCCTGTGAAATGAAAGGTAGCATTCTTTATTTATTTATTCATTTATTCATTCATAACTGACAGCCTCGCGCTCCGCTCGTGCCCGGGCAGAAGAGGTGCTCCAATTTGGCTTAACTGTGACACACGCCCGTCCTCCTCCCCCGGAGCTTCCATTCGGTTAAACTTAGGGGCCGCTTGGCACCGCCCGTGCCCGGGGAAGGTGCTCCTCTTCGGCTTACTGTGACGCGAGCATGCCCTCCTCCTCCGGAGCTTCCATTCGGTTAAACTTAGGGGCCGCTTGGAACCGCCCGTGCCCGGGGAAGGTGCTCCTCTTCGGCTTACTGTGACGCGAGCATGCCCTCCTCCTCCGGAGCTTCCATTCGGTTAACCTTAGGGGCCGCTTGGAACCGCCCGTGCCCGGGGAAGGTGCTCCTCTTCGGCTTACTGTGACGCGAGCATGCCCTCCTCCTCCGGAGCTTCCATTCGGTTAAACTTAGGGGCCGCTTGGCACCGCCCGTGCCCGGGGAAGGTGCTCCTCTACGGCTTAACTGCCACGCACGCTGGCCGGAGCTCTGGTACGGTCCGAACCGCGCGAAACGTCGCCACCGATCGTGTCCGGGGGAACCTCCTCTTCTTCGTCCACTCTCCTCTTCGCCCACGCTCTTCTTCGGCGCACGCCGGCCGTCTAACCGCTCCAGCGCCCCGTCGTGCCGCTCGGCGAAACTACAATGCCCCCGAATATTTTTTAGACCCGCGAAGCACTGAACCCGCGAAAGGTGAACCGCGAAGTAGCGAGGGTTCACTGTATGTATAAGACCAAGACCTACAAAAAAGTCTCTTGGAGCAATGAGCTAGGTTTTACAGGAAGTCGGCCATTTTGAATTTACTTAAAAGGGGGCGGGTCACCACAATGGACTTTGTGTAGAAATTATCATTGGGGCCCGAGCAGCGACGGCGGCGAGGTCCCTATTGTTTTTGTAGAAATTATTATTAGGGCCTGAGCAGCGACCGCTACGAGGTCCCCATTGTTTTTGTGGAAATTATTATTATTTTTATTATTATTATTATTAGGGCCCGAGCAGTGACCGCTGCGAGGTCCCTATTGTTTTTCTAGAAATTGTTATCAGGGCCCGAGCTGCGACGGCTGCGAGGTCCCTATTGTTTTTGTAGAAAATATTATTACTTTTATTATTATTAATATTATTATTATTATTATGAGGGCCTGAGCAGCGACCGCTGCGAAGTCCCTATTGTTTTTGTAGAAATTATTATTATTATTATTTTTCCGATTGTTCGATCGCATTTTTGACCCCGAAACATGCACAAAAACTCACCAAACTTGGCAGTCTCATCGGGCATGGCGAAAAATTTGATATTTTAACGTCTAATATGAACAGGAAGTGAGTTATGAATTTTTGAAAGTCCGACTTTTGCCCTTTTTTGCATGTTTACAGGGGTCATTCTTTTGCACCCTGATCCTAAAGGCTTCATCTGATTGCCTTAAAATTCTGTCTGTAGCATCTGAAGACCTGGGACAAACACTGGGGCTAAAATTTTTTGTTTCCGAAATACTATATGACGGGGGCGGGGCTTCAAAGTTTTCACTTAAGATTTCCTTCGCCGCAATGGACAAAATGCTTCATAACTCTCCTGCACATGCTGCTAAAAATCCAAAACTTCACATGTACATAAAAAGTCTGTACCTGAAGACATCTATATGTTTATATTCAGTTATACACCTTGCGCCAATCAATATCATTTTTTACATTTTGACGTACTGCACGGTGCCCTTTTAACGAATCTGATTGAAAATTGGCTAGAAAAGACTCAAGACATTGATCTTACTCTATCCCTATTTTTGTGACTTTCCTTCGAAGGGCGTGGCTATTACGGTGCCGCAGAGTCTGATTATTCTCCGTGGCAACAAAAGTTCCTGCAAAATGATTCAGATGATCCATCTTCTCGAAATTTTTCACATTTGAGGATATTCAGGCCCTGAAGACGGCTGCCAACTTATTTTTGATCGCAGTGGTAGCGCCACCAACTGGTTAAAACAAATACAAATTATTTTCGTTGATGTTTTTCTCCGGGCAGGTTAACAAAATCTACCTTATATTTGCTCGGATGAGTGTTTAGACCTTGAGGATGTCACAATACGAAAGTCTTTCGCCTTCTTCAGAGTTTCACATGATGGTGTCTTGTGACCCGTCTTTATCAGCTGATGTTCCATGAGGGCGTGACTTACCTGTCACGAGAATGAAGGCAAGTCACGCCCCCCGCTGTCCGTTCACTCCGCCAAGATGCTGGTCCAGGTGGTAGAGAGGATGAAGGCTCCCTTGTCTCTGTTCATGGTTTTTATGCCTCGCTTGCAGATCTCAATGGCCTCTCTGATCCAGCGCTGTTGTTTGTTCTCTTCGGTGCGGATGACCCTGCCCTTCTCCCGGTCCATGATGTGGTTTTCCCTTTTGCAGTGGTCAGTGATTGCTGATTTGTAATGTTCATGTTGTGCTTGTTCTTTTACTGCTCTGATTTTTTTCATTTTTTTGACAGGTAAGTCACACCCTCATGGAACATCAGCTCAAGACACCATCATGCGACACTCTGAAGAAGGCGAAAGACTCGCCGAAACATGTCAGGTAAAAAATTAACCTAAAACATAATTGTCTGCTTTTAATGAATCAGTCAAATATCAATAATAAGAAGACAAAATGAACCTAATACAAATAAATGAATGCTTAATAACTCCCCTGCACATGCTCCTAAAAATCCAAACCTTCACCTGTAAATAAAACGTCCCGACCTGAAGACATCTTAATGTTATTATTTTGTATATATAATAATATAATATATACAATATATATAATAAATATATATATATATATATATATATATATATATATATATATATATATATACGGGGAGAGAGAGAGTGAAATTCATTTTATAACAAAAAAACCAAATTATTATTAAAACGTATTATTTTTTTATTCCCCAGCCATTCTTTTTGTATTTATTTAATTACTCCGACTTTTACCTGCTGGTACGCCGTCCGGTGTGCCCTGTGAAATGAAAGGTGGCATTCTTTATTTATTTATTCATTTATTCATTCATAACTGACAGCCTCGCGCTCCGCTCGTGCCCGGGCGGAAGAGGTGCTCCAATTCGGCTTAACTGTGACACACGCCCGCCCTCCTCCCCCGGAACTTCCATTCGGTTAAACTTAGGGGCCGCTTGGCACCGCCCATGCCCGGGGAAGGTGCTCCTCTTCGGCTTACTGTGACGCGAGCATGCCCTCCTCCTCCGGAGCTTCCATTCAGTTAAACTTAGGGGCCGCTTGGAACCGCCCGTGCCCGGGGAAGGTGCTCCTCTTCGGCTTACTGTGACGCGAGCATGCCCTCCTCCTCCGGAGCTTCCATTCGGTTAAACTTAGGGGCCGCTTGGAACCGCCCGTGCCCGGGGAAGGTGCTCCTCTTCGGCTTACTGTGACGCGAGCATGCCCTCCTCCTCCGGAGCTTCCATTCGGTTAAACTTAGGGGCCGCTTGGCACCGCCCGTGCCCGGGGAAGGTGCTCTTCTACGGCTTAACTGCCACGCACGCCGGCCGGAGCTCTGGTACGGTCCGAACCGCGCGAAACGTCGCCACCGATCGTGTCCGGGAGAACGTGCTCTTCTTCGTCCACTCTCCTCTTCGCCCACGCTCTTCTTCGGCGCACGCCGGCCGTCTAACCGCTCCAGCGCCCCGTCGTGCCGCTCGGCGAAACTACAATGCCCCCGAATATTTTTTAGACCCGCGAAGCACTGAACCCGCGAAAGGTGAACCGCGAAGTAGCGAGGGTTCACTGTATGTATAAGACCAAGACCTACAAAAAAGTCTCTTGGAGCAATGAGCTAGGTTTTACAGGAAGTCGGCCATTTTGAATTTACTTAAAAGGGGGCGGGTCACCACAATGGACTTTGTGTAGAAATTATTATTGGGGCCCGAGCAGCGACGGCGGCGAGGTCCCTATTGTTTTTGTAGAAATTATTATTAGGGCCTGAGCAGCGACCGCTACGAGGTCCCCATTGTTTTTGTGGAAATTATTATTATTTTTATTATTATTATTATTAGGGCCCGAGCAGTGACCGCTGCGAGGTCCCTATTGTTTTTCTAGAAATTGTTATTAGGGCCCGAGCTGCGACGGCTGCGAGGTCCCTATTGTTTTTGTAGAAAATATTATTACTTTTATTATTATTAATATTATTATTATTATTATTAGGGCCTGAGCAGCGACCGCTGCGAAGTCCCTATTGTTTTTGTAGAAATTATTATTATTATTATTTTTCCGATTGTTCGATCGCATTTTTGACCCCCGAAACATGCACAAAAACTCACCAAACTTGGCAGTCTCATCGGGCATGGCGAAAAATTTGATATTTTAACGTCTAATATGAACAGGAAGTGAGTTATGAATTTTTGAAAGTCCGACTTTTGCCCTTTTTTGCATGTTTACAGGGGTCATTCTTTTGCACCCTGATCCTAAAGGCTTCATCTGATTGCCTTAAAATTCTGTCTGTAGCATCTGAAGACCTGGGACAAACACTGGGGCTAAAATTTTTTGTTTCCGAAATACTATATGACGGGGGCGGGGCTTCAAAGTTTTCACTTAAGATTTCCTTCGCCGCAATGGACAAAATGCTTAATAACTCTCCTGCACATGCTGCTAAAAATCCAAAACTTCACATGTACATAAAGAGTCTGTACCTGAAGACATCTATATGTTTATATTCAGTTATACACCTTGCGCCAATCAATATCATTTTTTACATTTTGACGTACTGCACGGTGCCCTTTTAACGAATCCGATTGAAAATTGGCTAGAAAAGACTCAAGACATTGATCTTACTCTATCCCTATTTTTATGACTTTCCTTCAAAGGGCGTGGCTATTACGGTGCCGCAGAGTCTGATTATTCTCCGTGGCAAAAAAAGTTCCTGCAAAATGATTCAGATGATCCATCTTCTGGAAATCTTTCACATTTGAGGATATTCAGGCCCTGAAGACGGCTGCCAACTTATTTTTGATCGCAGTGGTAGCGCCACCAACTGGTTAAAACAAATACAAATTATTTTCGTTGATGTTTTTCTCCGGGCAGGTGAACAAAATCTACCTTATATTTGCTCGGATGAGTGTTTAGGCCTTGAGCATGTCACAATACGAAAGTCTTTCGCCTTCTTCAGAGTGTCACATGATGGTGTCTTGTGACCCGTCTTTATCAGCTGATGTTCCATGAGGGCGTGACTTACCTGTCACAAGAATGAAGGCAAGTCACGCCCCCCGCTGTCCGTTCACTCCGCCAAGATGCTGGTCCAGGTGGTAGAGAGGATGAAGGCTCCCTTGTCTCTGTTCATGGTTTTTATGCCTCGCTTGCAGATCTCAATGGCCTCTCTGATCCAGCGCTGTTGTTTGTTCTCTTCTGTGCGGATGACCCTGCCCTTCTCCCGGTCCATGATGTGGTTTTCCCTTTTGCAGTGGTCAGTGATTGCTGATTTGTAATGTTCATGTTGTGCTTGTTCTTTTACTGCTCTGATTTTTTCATTTTTTTGACAGGTAAGTCACACCCTCATGGAACATCAGCTCAAGACACCATCATGCGACACTCTGAAGAAGGCGAAAGACTCGCCGAAACATGTCAGGTAAAAAATTAACCTAAAACATAATTGTCTGCTTTTAATGAATCAGTCAAATATCAATAATAAGAAGACAAAATGAACCTAATACAAATAAATGAATGCTTAATAACTCCCCTGCACATGCTCCTAAAAATCCAAACCTTCACCTGTAAATAAAACGTCCCGACCTGAAGACATCTTAATGTTATTATTTTGTTATACACACAGTGCCGCCAAGTGGAATCAAAAAATTGTTTTTATTTTAATTTTCACGTACTGCACGGTGCCCTTTTGACGAATCCGACTGAAAATTAGTCAGAAAAGACTCAAGACAATGATCTTACTCTCTGCCGAATTTTGTGACGTTTTGGCAAAAGGCGTGGCTATTAAGGTGCTGAAAAGTCCAATTGTACTCTGTGGCAACAAAAGCTCCGGCAACATGACTCAGATGATCCTATCTTCTCGAAGTTGTACACATTTGAGGATACTTCAGCCCTGAAGACATCTACCAACTTATTTTACATCGTAGTAGTAGCGCCACCAACTGGTAAAAGCTAATACAAGTTATTTTCTTGGATGTTTTTCTCCGTGCAACTCAACAAGGTCGCCCTCATATATGCTCGGATTACTGTTTCGGCCATGAGGATGTCACAATACGAAATTCGTGATTTTTCGTGAAAAGTTGTGGGAGTGGCATTGCACTGTTCGGCAATAAAACAAAGCTGATTATGAGGTTCTAAATATGAACGACAACTCGTAAAACTTTACACACACATCAGGCCGAGCAAATTTATCAATATTTTATAAGTTAGTTGTGCAGCTTTTTTGAAATGGCTCGCCATGGCCCTCGAGAAATGTTAAAAAAAAGCAGCTCTGGTTGAGTGTTTCACCTCGCTTTTTGTAAATTTTATGGAGTACAGTGAACCCTCGGTTATCGCGGTTAATGGGGACCGAGACCACCCGCGAAAACTGAAAATCCGCGAAGTAGCGGCGCACCTTCAAAAATGCTTAAAAAAAATATACAATATATATAATAAATATATAAATATATATATATATATATATATATATATATATATATACGGGGAGAGAGAGAGTGAAATTCATGTTATAACAAAAAAACCAAATTATTATTAAAACGTATTATTTTTTTATTCCCCAGCCATTCTTTTAGTATTTATTTAATTACTCCGACTTTTACCTGCTGGTACGCCGTCCGGTGTGCCCTGTGAAATGAAAGGTAGCATTCTTTATTTATTTATTCATTTATTCATTCATAACTGACAGCCTCGCGCTCCGCTCGTGCCCGGGCAGAAGAGGTGCTCCAATTTGGCTTAACTGTGACACACGCCCGTCCTCCTCCCCCGGAGCTTCCATTCGGTTAAACTTAGGGGCCGCTTGGCACCGCCCGTGCCCGGGGAAGGTGCTCCTCTTCGGCTTACTGTGACGCGAGCATGCCCTCCTCCTCCGGAGCTTCCATTCGGTTAAACTTAGGGGCCGCTTGGAACCGCCCGTGCCCGGGGAAGGTGCTCCTCTTCGGCTTACTGTGACGCGAGCATGCCCTCCTCCTCCGGAGCTTCCATTCGGTTAACCTTAGGGGCCGCTTGGAACCGCCCGTGCCCGGGGAAGGTGCTCCTCTTCGGCTTACTGTGACGCGAGCATGCCCTCCTCCTCCGGAGCTTCCATTCGGTTAAACTTAGGGGCCGCTTGGCACCGCCCGTGCCCGGGGAAGGTGCTCCTCTACGGCTTAACTGCCACGCACGCTGGCCGGAGCTCTGGTACGGTCCGAACCGCGCGAAACGTCGCCACCGATCGTGTCCGGGGGAACCTCCTCTTCTTCGTCCACTCTCCTCTTCGCCCACGCTCTTCTTCGGCGCACGCCGGCCGTCTAACCGCTCCAGCGCCCCGTCGTGCCGCTCGGCGAAACTACAATGCCCCCGAATATTTTTTAGACCCGCGAAGCACTGAACCCGCGAAAGGTGAACCGCGAAGTAGCGAGGGTTCACTGTATGTATAAGACCAAGACCTACAAAAAAGTCTCTTGGAGCAATGAGCTAGGTTTTACAGGAAGTCGGCCATTTTGAATTTACTTAAAAGGGGGCGGGTCACCACAATGGACTTTGTGTAGAAATTATCATTGGGGCCCGAGCAGCGACGGCGGCGAGGTCCCTATTGTTTTTGTAGAAATTATTATTAGGGCCTGAGCAGCGACCGCTACGAGGTCCCCATTGTTTTTGTGGAAATTATTATTATTTTTATTATTATTATTATTAGGGCCCGAGCAGTGACCGCTGCGAGGTCCCTATTGTTTTTCTAGAAATTGTTATCAGGGCCCGAGCTGCGACGGCTGCGAGGTCCCTATTGTTTTTGTAGAAAATATTATTACTTTTATTATTATTAATATTATTATTATTATTATGAGGGCCTGAGCAGCGACCGCTGCGAAGTCCCTATTGTTTTTGTAGAAATTATTATTATTATTATTTTTCCGATTGTTCGATCGCATTTTTGACCCCGAAACATGCACAAAAACTCACCAAACTTGGCAGTCTCATCGGGCATGGCGAAAAATTTGATATTTTAACGTCTAATATGAACAGGAAGTGAGTTATGAATTTTTGAAAGTCCGACTTTTGCCCTTTTTTGCATGTTTACAGGGGTCATTCTTTTGCACCCTGATCCTAAAGGCTTCATCTGATTGCCTTAAAATTCTGTCTGTAGCATCTGAAGACCTGGGACAAACACTGGGGCTAAAATTTTTTGTTTCCGAAATACTATATGACGGGGGCGGGGCTTCAAAGTTTTCACTTAAGATTTCCTTCGCCGCAATGGACAAAATGCTTCATAACTCTCCTGCACATGCTGCTAAAAATCCAAAACTTCACATGTACATAAAAAGTCTGTACCTGAAGACATCTATATGTTTATATTCAGTTATACACCTTGCGCCAATCAATATCATTTTTTACATTTTGACGTACTGCACGGTGCCCTTTTAACGAATCTGATTGAAAATTGGCTAGAAAAGACTCAAGACATTGATCTTACTCTATCCCTATTTTTGTGACTTTCCTTCGAAGGGCGTGGCTATTACGGTGCCGCAGAGTCTGATTATTCTCCGTGGCAACAAAAGTTCCTGCAAAATGATTCAGATGATCCATCTTCTCGAAATTTTTCACATTTGAGGATATTCAGGCCCTGAAGACGGCTGCCAACTTATTTTTGATCGCAGTGGTAGCGCCACCAACTGGTTAAAACAAATACAAATTATTTTCGTTGATGTTTTTCTCCGGGCAGGTTAACAAAATCTACCTTATATTTGCTCGGATGAGTGTTTAGACCTTGAGGATGTCACAATACGAAAGTCTTTCGCCTTCTTCAGAGTTTCACATGATGGTGTCTTGTGACCCGTCTTTATCAGCTGATGTTCCATGAGGGCGTGACTTACCTGTCACGAGAATGAAGGCAAGTCACGCCCCCCGCTGTCCGTTCACTCCGCCAAGATGCTGGTCCAGGTGGTAGAGAGGATGAAGGCTCCCTTGTCTCTGTTCATGGTTTTTATGCCTCGCTTGCAGATCTCAATGGCCTCTCTGATCCAGCGCTGTTGTTTGTTCTCTTCGGTGCGGATGACCCTGCCCTTCTCCCGGTCCATGATGTGGTTTTCCCTTTTGCAGTGGTCAGTGATTGCTGATTTGTAATGTTCATGTTGTGCTTGTTCTTTTACTGCTCTGATTTTTTTCATTTTTTTGACAGGTAAGTCACACCCTCATGGAACATCAGCTCAAGACACCATCATGCGACACTCTGAAGAAGGCGAAAGACTCGCCGAAACATGTCAGGTAAAAAATTAACCTAAAACATAATTGTCTGCTTTTAATGAATCAGTCAAATATCAATAATAAGAAGACAAAATGAACCTAATACAAATAAATGAATGCTTAATAACTCCCCTGCACATGCTCCTAAAAATCCAAACCTTCACCTGTAAATAAAACGTCCCGACCTGAAGACATCTTAATGTTATTATTTTGTATATATAATAATATAATATATACAATATATATAATAAATATATATATATATATATATATATATATATATATATATATATATATATACGGGGAGAGAGAGAGTGAAATTCATTTTATAACAAAAAAACCAAATTATTATTAAAACGTATTATTTTTTTATTCCCCAGCCATTCTTTTTGTATTTATTTAATTACTCCGACTTTTACCTGCTGGTACGCCGTCCGGTGTGCCCTGTGAAATGAAAGGTGGCATTCTTTATTTATTTATTCATTTATTCATTCATAACTGACAGCCTCGCGCTCCGCTCGTGCCCGGGCGGAAGAGGTGCTCCAATTCGGCTTAACTGTGACACACGCCCGCCCTCCTCCCCCGGAACTTCCATTCGGTTAAACTTAGGGGCCGCTTGGCACCGCCCATGCCCGGGGAAGGTGCTCCTCTTCGGCTTACTGTGACGCGAGCATGCCCTCCTCCTCCGGAGCTTCCATTCAGTTAAACTTAGGGGCCGCTTGGAACCGCCCGTGCCCGGGGAAGGTGCTCCTCTTCGGCTTACTGTGACGCGAGCATGCCCTCCTCCTCCGGAGCTTCCATTCGGTTAAACTTAGGGGCCGCTTGGAACCGCCCGTGCCCGGGGAAGGTGCTCCTCTTCGGCTTACTGTGACGCGAGCATGCCCTCCTCCTCCGGAGCTTCCATTCGGTTAAACTTAGGGGCCGCTTGGCACCGCCCGTGCCCGGGGAAGGTGCTCTTCTACGGCTTAACTGCCACGCACGCCGGCCGGAGCTCTGGTACGGTCCGAACCGCGCGAAACGTCGCCACCGATCGTGTCCGGGAGAACGTGCTCTTCTTCGTCCACTCTCCTCTTCGCCCACGCTCTTCTTCGGCGCACGCCGGCCGTCTAACCGCTCCAGCGCCCCGTCGTGCCGCTCGGCGAAACTACAATGCCCCCGAATATTTTTTAGACCCGCGAAGCACTGAACCCGCGAAAGGTGAACCGCGAAGTAGCGAGGGTTCACTGTATGTATAAGACCAAGACCTACAAAAAAGTCTCTTGGAGCAATGAGCTAGGTTTTACAGGAAGTCGGCCATTTTGAATTTACTTAAAAGGGGGCGGGTCACCACAATGGACTTTGTGTAGAAATTATTATTGGGGCCCGAGCAGCGACGGCGGCGAGGTCCCTATTGTTTTTGTAGAAATTATTATTAGGGCCTGAGCAGCGACCGCTACGAGGTCCCCATTGTTTTTGTGGAAATTATTATTATTTTTATTATTATTATTATTAGGGCCCGAGCAGTGACCGCTGCGAGGTCCCTATTGTTTTTCTAGAAATTGTTATTAGGGCCCGAGCTGCGACGGCTGCGAGGTCCCTATTGTTTTTGTAGAAAATATTATTACTTTTATTATTATTAATATTATTATTATTATTATTAGGGCCTGAGCAGCGACCGCTGCGAAGTCCCTATTGTTTTTGTAGAAATTATTATTATTATTATTTTTCCGATTGTTCGATCGCATTTTTGACCCCCGAAACATGCACAAAAACTCACCAAACTTGGCAGTCTCATCGGGCATGGCGAAAAATTTGATATTTTAACGTCTAATATGAACAGGAAGTGAGTTATGAATTTTTGAAAGTCCGACTTTTGCCCTTTTTTGCATGTTTACAGGGGTCATTCTTTTGCACCCTGATCCTAAAGGCTTCATCTGATTGCCTTAAAATTCTGTCTGTAGCATCTGAAGACCTGGGACAAACACTGGGGCTAAAATTTTTTGTTTCCGAAATACTATATGACGGGGGCGGGGCTTCAAAGTTTTCACTTAAGATTTCCTTCGCCGCAATGGACAAAATGCTTCATAACTCTCCTGCACATGCTGCTAAAAATCCAAAACTTCACATGTACATAAAAAGTCTGTACCTGAAGACATCTATATGTTTATATTCAGTTATACACCTTGCGCCAATCAATATCATTTTTTACATTTTGACGTACTGCACGGTGCCCTTTTAACGAATCTGATTGAAAATTGGCTAGAAAAGACTCAAGACATTGATCTTACTCTATCCCTATTTTTGTGACTTTCCTTCGAAGGGCGTGGCTATTACGGTGCCGCAGAGTCTGATTATTCTCCGTGGCAACAAAAGTTCCTGCAAAATGATTCAGATGATCCATCTTCTCGAAATTTTTCACATTTGAGGATATTCAGGCCCTGAAGACGGCTGCCAACTTATTTTTGATCGCAGTGGTAGCGCCACCAACTGGTTAAAACAAATACAAATTATTTTCGTTGATGTTTTTCTCCGGGCAGGTGAACAAAATCTACCTTATATTTGCTCGGATGAGTGTTTAGGCCTTGAGCATGTCACAATACGAAAGTCTTTCGCCTTCTTCAGAGTGTCACATGATGCTGTCTTGTGACCCGTCTTTATCAGCTGATGTTCCATGAGGGCGTGACTTACCTGTCACAAGAATGAAGGCAAGTCACGCCCCCCGCTGTCCGTTCACTCCGCCAAGATGCTGGTCCAGGTGGTAGAGAGGATGAAGGCTCCCTTGTCTCTGTTCATGGTTTTTATGCCTCGCTTGCAGATATCAATGGCCTCTCTGATCCAGCGCTGTTGTTTGTTCTCTTCTGTGCGGATGACCCTGCCCTTCTCCCGGTCCATGATGTGGTTTTCCCTTTTGCAGTGGTCAGTGATTGCTGATTTGTAATGTTCATGTTGTGCTTGTTCTTTTACTGCTCTGATTTTTTTCATTTTTTTGACAGGTAAGTCACACCCTCATGGAACATCAGCTCAAGACACCATCATGCGACACTCTGAAGAAGGCGAAAGACTCGCCGAAACATGTCAGGTAAAAAATTAACCTAAAACATAATTGTCTGCTTTTAATGAATCAGTCAAATATCAATAATAAGAAGACAAAATGAACCTAATACAAATAAATGAATGCTTAATAACTCCCCTGCACATGCTCCTAAAAATCCAAACCTTCACCTGTAAATAAAACGTCCCGACCTGAAGACATCGTAATGTTATTATTTTGTTATACACACAGTGCCGCCAAGTGGAATCAAAAATTTGTTTTTATTTTAATTTTCACGTACTGCACGGTGCCCTTTTGACGAATCCGACTGAAAATTAGTCAGAAAAGACTCAAGACAATGATCTTACTCTCTGCCGAATTTTGTGACGTTTTGGCAAAAGGCGTGGCTATTAAGGTGCTGAAAAGTCCGATTGTACTCTGTGGCAACAAAAGCTCCGGCAACATGACTCAGATGATCCTATCTTCTCGAAGTTGTACACATTTGAGGATACTTCAGCCCTGAAGACATCTACCAACTTATTTTACATCGTAGTAGTAGCGCCACCAACTGGTAAAAGCTAATACAAGTTATTTTCTTGGATGTTTTTCTCCGTGCAACTCAACAAGGTCGCCCTCATATATGCTCGGATGACTGTTTCGGCCATGAGGATGTCACAATACGAAATTCGTCCTTTTTCGTGAAAAGTTGTGGGAGTGGCATTGCACTGTTCGGCAATAAAACAAAGCTGATTATGAGGTTCTAAATATGAACGACAACTCGTAAAACTTTACACACACATCAGGCCGAGCAAATTTATCAATATTTTATACGTTAGTTGTGCAGCTTTTTTGAAATGGCTCGCCATGGCCCTCGAGAAATGTTAAAAAAAGCAGCTCTGGTTGAGTGTTTCACCTCGCTTTTTGTAAATTTTATGGAGTACAGTGAACCCTCGGTTATCGCGGTTAATGGGGACCGAGACCACCCGCGAAAACTGAAAATCCGCGAAGTAGCGGCGCACCTTCAAAAATGCTTAAAAAAAATATACAATATATATAATAAATATATATATATATATATATATATATATATATATATATATATATATATATATATATATATATATATATATATACGGGGAGAGAGAGAGTGAAATTCATGTTATAACAAAAAAACCAAATTATTATTAAAACGTATTATTTTTTTATTCCCCAGCCATTCTTTTAGTATTTATTTAATTACTCCGACTTTTACCTGCTGGTACGCCGTCCGGTGTGCCCTGTGAAATGAAAGGTGGCATTCTTTATTCATTTATTCATTTATTCATTCATAACTGACAGCCTCGCGCTCCGCTCGTGCCCGGGTAGAAGAGGTGCTCCAATTTGGCTTAACTGTGACTCACGCCCGCCCTCCTCCCCCGGAGCTTCCATTCGGTTAAACTTAGGGGCCGCTTGGCACCGCCCGTGCCCGGGGAAGGTGCTCCTCTTCGGCTTACTGTGACGCGAGCATGCCCTCCTCCTCCAGAGCTTCCATTCGGTTAAACTTAGGGGCCGCTTGGAACCGCCCGTGCCCGGGGAAGGTGCTCCTCTACGGCTTAACTGCCACGCACGCCGGCCGGAGCTCTGGTACGGTCCGAACCGCGCGAAACGTCGCCACTGATCGTGTCCGGGAGAACGTGCTCTTCTTCGTCCACTCTCCTCTTCGCCCACGCTCTTCTTCGGCGCACGCCGGCCGTCTAACCGCTCCAGCGCCCCGTCGTGCCGCTCGGCGAAACTACAATGCCCCCGAATATTTTTTAGACCCGCGAAGCACTGAACCCGCGAAAGGTGAACCGCGAAGTAGCGAGGGTTCACTGTATGTATAAGACCAAGACCTACAAAAAAGTCTCTTGGAGCAATGAGCTAGGTTTTACAGGAAGTCGGCCATTTTGAATTTACTTAAAAGGGGGCGGGTCACCACAATGGACTTTGTGTAGAAATTATTATTGGGGCCCGAGCAGCGACCGCGGCGAGGTCCCTATTGTTTTTGTAGAAATTATTATTATTATTATTTTTCCGATTGTTCGATCGCATTTTTGACCCCCGAAACATGCACAAAAACTCACCAAACTTGGCAGTCTCATCGGGCATGGCGAAAAATTTGATATTTTAACGTCTAATATGAACAGGAAGTGAGTTATGAATTTTTGAAAGTCCGACTTTTGCCCTTTTTTGCATGTTTACAGGGGTCATTCTTTTGCACCCTGATCCTAAAGGCTTCATCTGATTGCCTTAAAATTCTGTCTGTAGCATCTGAAGACCTGGGACAAACACTGGGGCTAAAATTTTTTGTTTCCGAAATACTATATGACGGGGGCGGGGCTTCAAAGTATTCACTTAAGATTTCCTTCGCCGCAATGGACAAAATGCTTAATAACTCTCCTGCACATGCTGCTAAAAATCCAAAACTTCACATGTACATAAAGAGTCTGTACCTGAAGACATCTATATGTTTATATTCAGTTATACACCTTGCGCCAATCAATATCATTTTTTACATTTTGACGTACTGCATGGTGCCCTTTTAACGAATCCGATTGAAAATTGGCTAGAAAAGACTCAAGACATTGATCTTACTCTATCCCTATTTTTATGACTTTCCTTCAAAGGGCGTGGCTATTACGGTGCCGCAGAGTCTGATTATTCTCCGTGGCAACAAAAGTTCCTGCAAAATGATTCAGATGATCCATCTTCTGGAAATCTTTCACATTTGAGGATATTCAGGCCCTGAAGACGGCTGCCAACTTATTTTTGATCGCAGTGGTAGCGCCACCAACTGGTTAAAACAAATACAAATTATTTTCGTTGATGTTTTTCTCCGGGCAGGTGAACAAAATCTACCTTATATTTGCTCGGATGAGTGTTTAGGCCTTGAGCATGTCACAATACAAAAGTCTTTCGCCTTCTTCAGAGTGTCACATGATGCTGTCTTGTGACCCGTCTTTATCAGCTGATGTTCCATGAGGGCGTGACTTACCTGTCACAAGAATGAAGGCAAGTCACGCCCCCCGCTGTCCGTTCACTCCGCCAAGATGCTGGTCCAGGTGGTAGAGAGGATGAAGGCTCCCTTGTCTCTGTTCATGGTTTTTATGCCTCGCTTGCAGATCTCAATGGCCTCTCTGATCCAGCGCTGTTGTTTGTTCTCTTCGGTGCGGATGACCCTGCCCTTCTCCCGGTCCATGATGTGGTTTTCCCTTTTGCAGTGGTCAGTGATTGCTGATTTGTAATGTTCATGTTGTGCTTGTTCTTTGACTGCTCTGATTTTTCATTTTTTTGACAGGTAAGTCACACCCTCATGGAACATCAGCTGATAAAGACGGGTCTCAAGACACCATCATGCGACACTCTGAAGAAGGCGAAAGACTCGCCGAAACATGTCAGGTAAAAAATTAACCTAAAACATAATTGTCTGCTTTTAATGAATCAGTCAAATATCAATAATAAGAAGACAAAATGAACCTAATACAAATAAATAAATGCTTAATAACTCCCCTGCACATGCTCCTAAAAATCCAAACCTTCACCTGTAAATAAAACGTCCCGACCTGAAGACATCTTAATGTTATTATTTTGTTATACACACAGTGCCGCCAAGTGGAATCAAAAATTTGTTTTTATTTTAATTTTCACGTACTGCACGGTGCCCTTTTGACGAATCCGACTGAAAATTAGTCAGAAAAGACTCAAGACAATGATCTTACTCTCTGCCGAATTTTGTGACGTTTTGGCAAAAGGCGTGGCTATTAAGGTGCTGAAAAGTCCGATTGTACTCTGTGGCAACAAAAGCTCCGGCAACATGACTCAGATGATCCTATCTTCTCGAAGTTGTACACATTTGAGGATACTTCAGCCCTGAAGACATCTACCAACTTATTTTACATCGTAGTAGTAGCGCCACCAACTGGTAAAAGCTAATACAAGTTATTTTCTTGGATGTTTTTCTCCGTGCAACTCAACAAGGTCGCCCTCATATATGCTCGGATGACTGTTTCGGCCATGAGGATGTCACAATACGAAATTCGTGATTTTTCGTGAAAAGTTGTGGGAGTGGCATTGCACTGTTCGGCAATAAAACAAAGCTGATTATGAGGTTCTAAATATGAACGACAACTCGTAAAACTTTACACACACATGAGGCCGAGCAAATTTATCAATATTTTATACGTTAGTTGTGCAGCTTTTTTGAAATGGCTCGCCATGGCCCTCGAGAAATGTTAAAAAAAAGCAGCTCTGGTTGAATGTTTCACCTCGCTTTTTGTAAATTTTATGGAGTACAGTGAACCCTCGGTTATCGTGGTTAATGGGGACCGAGACCATCCGCGAAAACTGAAAATCCGCGAAGTAGCGGCGCACCTTCAAAAATGCTTAAAAAAAATATACAATATATATAATAAATATATAAATATATATATATATATATATTTATATATACGGGGAGAGAGAGAGTGAAATTCATGTTATAACAAAAAAAACAAATTATTATTAAAACGTATTATTTTTTTATTCCCCAGCCATTCTTTTTGTATTTATTTAATTACTCCGACTTTTACCTGCTGGTACGCCGTCCGGTGTGCCCTGTGAAATGAAAGGTGGCATTCTTTATTTATTTATTCATTTATTCATTCATAACTGACAGCCTCGCGCTCCGCTCGTGCCCGGGCAGAAGAGGTGCTCCAATTTGGCTTAACTGTGACACACGCCCGTCCTCCTTCCCCGGAGCTTCCATTCGGTTAAACTTAGGGGCCGCTTGGCACCGCCCGTGCCCGGGGAAGGTGCTCCTCTTCGGCTTACTGTGACGCGAGCATGCCCTCCTCCTCCGGAGCTTCCATTCGGTTAAACTTAGGGGCCGCTTGGAACCGCCCGTGCCCGGGGAAGGTGCTCCTCTACGGCTTAACTGCCACGCACGCCGGCCGGAGCTCTGGTACGGTCCGAACCGCGCGAAACGTCGCCACCGATCGTGTCCGGGAGAACGTGCTCTTCTTCGTCCACTCTCCTCTTCGCCCACGCTCTTCTTCGGCGCACGCCGGCCGTCTAACCGCTCCAGCGCCCCGTCGTGCCGCTCGGCGAAACTACAATGCCCCCGAATATTTTTTAGACCCGCGAAGCACTGAACCCGCGAAAGGTGAACCGCGAAGTAGCGAGGGTTCACTGTATGTATAAGACCAAGACCTACAAAAAAGTCTCTTGGAGCAATGAGCTAGGTTTTACAGGAAGTCGGCCATTTTGAATTTACTTAAAAGGGGGCGGGTCACCACAATGGACTTTGTGTAGAAATTATTATTGGGGCCCGAGCAGCGACGGCGGCGAGGTCCCTATTGTTTTTGTAGAAATTATTATTAGGGCCTGAGCAGCGACCGCTACGAGGTCCCCATTGTTTTTGTGGAAATTATTATTATTTTTATTATTATTATTATTAGGGCCCGAGCAGTGACCGCTGCGAGGTCCCTATTGTTTTTCTAGAAATTGTTATTAGGGCCCGAGCTGCGACGGCTGCGAGGTCCCTATTGTTTTTGTAGAAAATATTATTACTTTTATTATTATTAATATTATTATTATTATTATTAGGGCCTGAGCAGCGACCGCTGCGAAGTCCCTATTGTTTTTGTAGAAATTATTATTATTATTATTTTTCCGATTGTTCGATCGCATTTTTGACCCCCGAAACATGCACAAAAACTCACCAAACTTGGCAGTCTCATCGGGCATGGCGAAAAATTTGATATTTTAACGTCTAATATGAACAGGAAGTGAGTTATGAATTTTTGAAAGTCCGACTTTTGCCCTTTTTTGCATGTTTACAGGGGTCATTCTTTTGCACCCTGATCCTAAAGGCTTCATCTGATTGCCTTAAAATTCTGTCTGTAGCATCTGAAGACCTGGGACAAACACTGGGGCTAAAATTTTTTGTTTCCGAAATACTATATGACGGGGGCGGGGCTTCAAAGTATTCACTTAAGATTTCCTTCGCCGCAATGGACAAAATGCTTAATAACTCTCCTGCACATGCTGCTAAAAATCCAAAACTTCACATGTACATAAAAAGTCTGTACCTGAAGACATCTATATGTTTATATTCAGTTATACACCTTGCGCCAATCAATATCATTTTTTACATTTTGACGTACTGCACGGTGCCCTTTTAACGAATCTGATTGAAAATTGGCTAGAAAAGACTCAAGACATTGATCTTACTCTATCCCTATTTTTGTGACTTTCCTTCGAAGGGCGTGGCTATTACGGTGCCGCAGAGTCTGATTATTCTCCGTGGCAACAAAAGTTCCTGCAAAATGATTCAGATGATCCATCTTCTCGAAATTTTTCACATTTGAGGATATTCAGGCCCTGAAGACGGCTGCCAACTTATTTTTGATCGCAGTGGTAGCGCCACCAACTGGTTAAAACAAATACAAATTATTTTCGTTGATGTTTTTCTCCGGGCAGGTGAACAAAATCTACCTTATATTTGTTCGGATGAGTGTTTAGGCCTTGAGCATGTCACAATACGAAAGTCTTTCGCCTTCTTCAGAGTGTCACATGATGCTGTCTTGTGACCCGTCTTTATCAGCTGATGTTCCATGAGGGCGTGACTTACCTGTCACAAGAATGAAGGCAAGTCACGCCCCCCGCTGTCCGTTCACTCCGCCAAGATGCTGGTCCAGGTGGTAGAGAGGATGAAGGCTCCCTTGTCTCTGTTCATGGTTTTTATGCCTCGCTTGCAGATCTCAATGGCCTCTCTGATCCAGCGCTGTTGTTTGTTCTCTTCTGTGCGGATGACCCTGCCCTTCTCCCGGTCCATGATGTGGTTTTCCCTTTTGCAGTGGTCAGTGATTGCTGATTTGTAATGTTCATGTTGTGCTTGTTCTTTTACTGCTCTGATTTTTTTCATTTTTTTGACAGGTAAGTCACACCCTCATGGAACATCAGCTCAAGACACCATCATGCGACACTCTGAAGAAGGCGAAAGACTCGCCGAAACATGTCAGGTAAAAAATTAACCTAAAACATAATTGTCTGCTTTTAATGAATCAGTCAAATATCAATAATAAGAAGACAAAATGAACCTAATACAAATAAATGAATGCTTAATAACTCCCCTGCACATGCTCCTAAAAATCCAAACCTTCACCTGTAAATAAAACGTCCCGACCTGAAGACATCGTAATGTTATTATTTTGTTATACACACAGTGCCGCCAAGTGGAATCAAAAATTTGTTTTTATTTTAATTTTCACGTACTGCACGGTGCCCTTTTGACGAATCCGACTGAAAATTAGTCAGAAAAGACTCAAGACAATGATCTTACTCTCTGCCGAATTTCTTGACGTTTTGGCAAAAGGCGTGGCTATTAAGGTGCTGAAAAGTCCGATTGTACTCTGTGGCAACAAAAGCTCCGGCAACATGACTCAGATGATCCTATCTTCTCGAAGTTGTACACATTTGAGGATACTTCAGCCCTGAAGACATCTACCAACTTATTTTACATCGTAGTAGTAGCGCCACCAACTGGTAAAAGCTAATACAAGTTATTTTCTTGGATGTTTTTCTCCGTGCAACTCAACAAGGTCGCCCTCATATATGCTCGGATGACTGTTTCGGCCATGAGGATGTCACAATACGAAATTCGTCCTTTTTCGTGAAAAGTTGTGGGAGTGGCATTACACTGTTCGGCAATAAAACAAAGCTGATTATGAGGTTCTAAATATGAACGACAACTCGTAAAACTTTACACACACATCAGGCCGAGCAAATTTATCAATATTTTATACGTTAGTTGTGCAGCTTTTTTGAAATGGCTCGCCATGGCCCTCGAGAAATGTTAAAAAAAAGCAGCTCTGGTTGAGTGTTTCACCTCGCTTTTTGTAAATTTTATGGAGTACAGTGAACCCTCGGTTATCGCGGTTAATGGGGACCGAGACCACCCGCGAAAACTGAAAATCCGCGAAGTAGCGGCGCACCTTCAAAAATGCTTAAAAAAAATATACAATATATATAATAAATATATATATATATATATATATATATATATATATATATATATATACGGGGAGAGAGAGAGTGAAATTCATGTTATAACAAAAAAAACAAATTATTATTAAAACGTATTATTTTTTTATTCCCCAGCCATTCTTTTAGTATTTATTTAATTACTCCGACTTTTACCTGCTGGTACGCCGTCCGGTGTGCCCTGTGAAATGAAAGGTGGCATTCTTTATTTATTTATTCATTTATTCATTCATAACTGACAGCCTCGCGCTCCGCTCGTGCCCGGGCAGAAGAGGTGCTCCAATTTGGCTTAACTGTGACACACGCCCGCCCTCCTCCCCCGGAGCTTCCATTCGGTTAAACTTAGGGGCCGCTTGGCACCGCCCGTGCCGGGGGAAGGTGCTCCTCTTCGGCTTACTGTGACGCGAGCATGCCCTCCTCCTCCGGAGCTTCCATTCGGTTAAACTTAGGGGCCGCTTGGAACCGCCCGTGCCCGGGGAAGGTGCTCCTCTACGGCTTAACTGCCACGCACGCCGGTCGGAGCTCTGGTACGGTCCGAACCGCGCGAAACGTCGCCACCGATTGTGTCCGGGGGAACGTGCTCTTCTTCGTCCACTCTCCTCTTCGCCCACGCTCTTCTTCGGCGCACGCCGGCCGTCTAACCGCTCCAGCGCCCCGTCGTGCCGCTCTGCGAAACTACAATGCCCCCGAATATTTTTTAGACCCGCGAAGCACTGAACCCGCGAAAGGTGAACCGCGAAGTAGCGAGGGTTCACTGTATGTATAAGACCAAGACCTACAAAAAAGTCTCTTGGAGCAATGAGCTAGGTTTTACAGGAAGTCGGCCATTTTGAATTTACTTAAAAGGGGGCGGGTCACCACAATGGACTTTGTGTAGAAATTATTATTGGGGCCCGAGCAGCGACCGCGGCGAGGTCCCTATTGTTTTTGTAGAAAACATTATTACTTTTATTATTATTATTATTATTATTATTAGGGCCTGAGCAGCGACCGCTGCGAAGTCCCTATTGTTTTTGTAGAAATTATTATTATTATTATTTTTCCGATTGTTCGATCGCATTTTTGACCCCCGAAACATGCACAAAAACTCACCAAACTTGGCAGTCTCATCGGGCATGGCGAAAAATTTGATATTTTAACGTCTAATATGAACAGGAAGTGAGTTATGAATTTTTGAAAGTCCGACTTTTGCCCTTTTTTGCATGTTTACAGGGGTCATTCTTTTGCACCCTGATCCTAAAGGCTTCATCTGATTGCCTTAAAATTCTGTCTGTAGCATCTGAAGACCTGGGACAAACACTGGGGCTAAAACTTTTTGTTTCCGAAATACTATATGACGGGGGCGGGGCTTCAAAGTTTTCACTTAAGATTTCCTTCGCCGCAATGGACAAAATGCTTAATAACTCTCCTTCACATGCTGCTAAAAATCCAAAACTTCACATGTACATAAAGAGTCTGTACCTGAAGACATCGATATGTTTATATTCAGTTATACACCTTGCGCCAATCAATATCATTTTTTACATTTTGACGTACTGCATGGTACCCTTTTAACGAATCCGATTGAAAATTGGCTAGAAAAGACTCAAGACATTGATCTTACTCTATCCCTATTTTTATGACTTTCCTTCAAAGGGCGTGGCTATTACGGTGCCGCAGAGTCTGATTATTCTCCGTGGCAACAAAAGTTCCTGCAAAATGATTCAGATGATCCATCTTCTGGAAATCTTTCACATTTGAGGATATTCAGGCCCTGAAGACGGCTGCCAACTTATTTTTGATCGCAGTGGTAGCGCCACCAACTGGTTAAAACAAATACAAATTATTTTCGTTGATGTTTTTCTCCGGGCAGGTGAACAAAATCTACCTTATATTTGCTCGGATGAGTGTTTAGGCCTTGAGCATGTCACAATACAAAAGTCTTTCGCCTTCTTCAGAGTGTCACATGATGCTGTCTTGTGACCCGTCTTTATCAGCTGATGTTCCATGAGGGCGTGACTTACCTGTCACAAGAATGAAGGCAAGTCACGCCCCCCGCTGTCCGTTCACTCCGCCAAGATGCTGGTCCAGGTGGTAGAGAGGATGAAGGCTCCCTTGTCTCTGTTCATGGTTTTTATGCCTCGCTTGCAGATCTCAATGGCCTCTCTGATCCAGCGCTGTTGTTTGTTCTCTTCTGTGCGGATGACCCTGCCCTTCTCCCGGTCCATGATGTGGTTTTCCCTTTTGCAGTGGTCAGTGATTGCTGATTTGTAATGTTCATGTTGTGCTTGTTCTTTTACTGCTCTGATTTTTTCATTTTTTTGACAGGTAAGTCACACCCTCATGGAACATCAGCTGATAAAGACGGGTCTCAAGACACCATCATGCGACACTCTGAAGAAGGCGAAAGACTCGCCGAAACATGTCAGGTAAAAAATTAACCTAAAACATAATTGTCTGCTTTTAATGAATCAGTCAAATATCAATAATAAGAAGACAAAATGAACCTAATACAAATAAATGAATGCTTAATAACTCCCCTGCACATGCTCCTAAAAATCCAAACCTTCACCTGTAAATAAAACGTCCCGACCTGAAGACATCTTAATGTTATTATTTTGTTATACACACAGTGCCGCCAAGTGGAATCAAAAAATTTTTTTTATTTTAATTTTCACGTACTGCACGGTGCCCTTTTGACGAATCCGACTGAAAATTAGTCAGAAAAGACTCAAGACAATGATCTTACTCTCTGCCGAATTTTGTGACGTTTTGGCAAAAGGCGTGGCTATTAAGGTGCTGAAAAGTCCGATTGTACTCTGTGGCAACAAAAGCTCCGGCAACATGACTCAGATGATCCTATCTTCTCGAAGTTGTACACATTTGAGGATACTTCAGCCCTGAAGACATCTACCAACTTATTTTACATCGTAGTAGTAGCGCCACCAACTGGTAAAAGCTAATACAAGTTATTTTCTTGGATGTTTTTCTCCGTGCAACTCAACAAGGTCGCCCTCATATATGCTCGGATGACTGTTTCGGCCATGAGGATGTCACAATACGAAATTAGTCCTTTTTCGTGAAAAGTTGTGGGAGTGGCATTGCACTGTTCGGCAATAAAACAACGCTGATTATGAGGTTCTAAATATGAACGACAACTCGTGAAACTTTACACACACATCAGGCCGAGCAAATTTATCAATATTTTATACGTTAGTTGTGCAGCTTTTTTGAAATGGCTCGCCATGGCCCTCGAGAAATGTTTTAAAAAAAGCAGCTCTGGTTGAGTGTTTCACCTCGCTTTTTGTAAATTTTATGGAGTACAGTGAACCCTCGGTTATCGCGGTTAATGGGGACCGAGACCACCCGCGAAAACTGAAAATCCGCGAAGTAGCGGCGCACCTTCAAAAATGCTTAAAAAAAATATACAATATATATAATAAATATATATATATATATATATATATATATATATACGGGAAGAGAGAGAGTGAAATTCATGTTATAACAAAAAAAACTAATTATTATTAAAACGTATTATTTTTTTATTCCCCAGCCATTCTTTTTGTATTTATTTAATCACTCCGACTTTTACCTGCTGGTACGCCGTCCGGTGTGCCCTGTGAAATGAAAGGTGGCATTCTTTATTTATTTATTCATTTATTCATTCATAACTGACAGCCTCGCGCTCCGCTCGTGCCCGGGCAGAAGAGGTGCTCCAATTTGGCTTAACTGTGACACACGCCCGCCCTCCTCCCCCGGAGCTTCCATTCGGTTAAACTTAGGGGCCGCTTGGCACCGCCCGTGCCCGGGGAAGGTGCTCCTCTTCGGCTTACTGTGACGCGAGCATGCCCTCCTCCTCCGGAGCTTCCATTCGGTTAAACTTAGGGGCCGCTTGGAACCGCCCGTGCCCGGGGAAGGTGCTCCTCTTCGGCTTACTGTGACGCGAGCATGCCCTCCTCCTCCGGAGCTTCCATTCGGTTAAACTTAGGGGCCGCTTGGCACCGCCCGTGCCCGGGGAAGGTGCTCCTCTACGGCTTAACTGCCACGCACGCCGGCCGGAGCTCTGGTACGGTCCGAACCGCGCGAAACGTCGCCACCGATCGTGTCCGGGGGAACGTGCTCTTCTTCGTCCACTCTCCTCTTCGCCCACGCTCTTCTTCGGCGCACGCCGGCCGTCTAACCGCTCCAGCGCCCCGTCGTGCCGCTCGGCGAAACTACAATGCCCCCGAATATTTTTTAGACCCGCGAAGCACTGAACCCGCGTAAGGTGAACCGCGAAGTAGCGAGGGTTCACTGTATGTATAAGACCAAGACCTACAAAAAAGTCTCTTGGAGCAATGAGCTAGGTTTTACAGGAAGTCGGCCATTTTGAATTTACTTAAAAGGGGGCGGGTCACCACAATGGACTTTGTGTAGAAATTATTATTGGGGCCCGAGCAGCGACCGCGGCGAGGTCCCTATTGTTTTTGTAGAAAATATTATTACTTTTATTATTATTATTATTATTATTATTAGGGCCTGAGCAGCGACCGCTGCGAAGTCCCTATTGTTTTTGTAGAAATTATTATTATTATTATTTTTCCGATTGTTCGATCGCATTTTTGACCCCCGAAACATGCACAAAAACTCACCAAACTTGGCAGTCTCATCGGGCATGGCGAAAAATTTGATATTTTAACGTCTAATATGAACAGGAAGTGAGTTATGAAATTTTGAAAGTCCGACTTTTGCCCTTTTTTGCATGTTTACAGGGGTCATTCTTTTGCACCCTGATCCTAAAGGCTTCATCTGATTGCCTTAAAATTCTGTCTGTAGCATCTGAAGACCTGGCACAAACACTGGGGCTAAAATTTTTTGTTTCCGAAATACTATATGACGGGGGCGGGGCATCAAAGTTTTCACTTAAGATTTCCTTCGCCGCAATGGACAAAATGCTTAATAACTCTCCTGCACATGCTGCTAAAAATCCAAAACTTCACATGTACATAAAGAGTCTGTACCTGAAGACATCTATATGTTTATATTCAGTTATACACCTTGCGCCAATCAATATCATTTTTTACATTTTGACGTACTGCACGGTGCCCTTTTAACGAATCTGATTGAAAATTGGCTAGAAAAGACTCAAGACATTGATCTTACTCTATCCCTATTTTTGTGACTTTCCTTCGAAGGGCGTGGGTATTACGGTGCCGCAGAGTCTGATTATTCTCCGTGGCAACAAAAGTTCCTGCAAAATGATTCAGATGATCCATCTTCTCGAAATTTTTCACATTTGAGGATATTCAGGCCCTGAAGACGGCTGCCAACTTATTTTTGATCGCAGTGGTAGCACCACCAACTGGTTAAAACAAATACAAATTATTTTCGTTGATTTTTTTCTCCGGGCAGGTTAACAAAATCTACCTTACATTTGCTCGGATGAGTGTTTAGGCCTTGAGGATGTCACAATACGAAAGTCTTTCGCCTTCTTCAGAGTGTCACATGATGGTGTCTTGTGGCCCGTCTTTATCAGCTGATGTTCCATGAGGGGGTGACTTACCTGTCACAAGAACGAAGGCAAGTCACGCCCCCCGCTGTCCGTTCACTCCGCCAAAATGCTGCTCCAGGTGGTAGAGAGGATGAAGGTTCCCTTGTCTCTGTTCATGGTTTTTATGCCTCGCTTGCAGATCTCAATGGCCTCTCTGATCCAGCGCTGTTGTTTGTTCTCTTCTGTGCGGATGACCCTGCCCTTCTCCCGGTCCATGATGTGGTTTTCCCTTTTGCAGTGGTCAGTGATTGCTGATTTGTAATGTTCATGTTGTGCTTGTTCTTTTACTGCTCTGATTTTTTAATTTTTTTGACAGGTAAGTCACACCCTCATGGAACATCAGCTGATAAAGACGGGTCTCAAGACACCATCATGCGACACTCTGAAGAAGGCGAAAGACTCGCCGAAACATGTCAGGTAAAAAATTAACCTAAAACATAAATGTCTGCTTTTAATGAATCAGTCAAATATCAATAATAAGAAGACAAAATGAACCTAATACAAATAAATGAATGCTTAATAACTCCCCTGCACATGCTCCTAAAAATCCAAACCTTCACCTGTAAATAAAACGTCCCGACCTGAAGACATCTTAATGTTATTATTTTGTTATACACACAGTGCCGCCAAGTGGAATCAAAAATTTGTTTTTATTTTAATTTTCACGTACTGCACGGTGCCCTTTTGACGAATCCGACTGAAAATTAGTCAGAAAAGACTCAAGACAATGATCTTACTCTCTGCCGAATTTTGTGACGTTTTGGCAAAAGGCGTGGCTATTAAGGTGCTGAAAAGTCAGATTGTACTTTGTGGCAACAAAAGCTCCGGCAACATGACTCAGATGATCCTATCTTCTCGAAGTTGTACACATTTGAGGATACTTCAGCCCTGAAGACATCTACCAACTTATTTTACATCATAGTAGTAGCGCCACCAACTGGTAAAAGCTAATACAAGTTATTTTCTTGGATGTTTTTCTCCGTGCAACTCAACATGGTCGCCCTCATATATGCTCGGATGACTGTTTCGGCCATGAGGATGTCACAATACGAAATTCATGATTTTTCGTGAAAAGTTGTGGGAGTGGCATTGCACTGTTCGGCAATAAAACAAAGCTGATTATGAGGTTCTAAATATGAACGACAACTCGTAAAACTTTACACACACATCAGGCCGAGCAAATTTATCAATATTTTATAAGTTAGTTGTGCAGCTTTTTTGAAATGGCTCGCCATGGCCCTCGAGAAATGTTAAAAAAAAGCAGCTCTGGTTGAGTGTTTCACCTCGCTTTTTGTAAATTTTATGGAGTACAGTGAACCCTCGGTTATCGCGGTTAATGGGGACCGAGACCACCCGCGAAAACTGAAAATCCGCGAAGTAGCGGCGCACCTTCAAAAATGCTTAAAAAAAATATACAATATATATAATAAATATATATATATATATATATATATATATATATATATATATATATATATATACGGGGAGAGAGAGAGTGAAATTCATTTTAGAACAAAAAAACCAAATTATTATTAAAACGTATTATTTTTTTATTCCCCAGCCATTCTTTTTGTATTTATTTAATTACTCCGACTTTTACCTGCTGGTACGCCGTCCGGTGTGCCCTGTGAAATGAAAGGTGGCATTCTTTATTTATTTATTCATTTATTCATTCATAACTGACAGCCTCGCGCTCCGCTCGTGCCCGGGCGGAAGAGGTGCTCCAATTCGGCTTAACTGTGACACACGCCCGCCCTCCTCCCCCGGAACTTCCATTCGGTTAAACTTAGGGGCCGCTTGGCACCGCCCGTGCCCGGGGAAGGTGCTCCTCTTCGGCTTACTGTGACGCGAGCATGCCCTCCTCCTCCGGAGCTTCCATTCAGTTAAACTTAGGGGCCGCTTGGAACCGCCCGTGCCCGGGGAAGGTGCTCCTCTTCGGCTTACTGTGACGCGAGCATGCCCTCCTCCTCCGGAGCTTCCATTCGGTTAAACTTAGGGGCCGCTTGGAACCGCCCGTGCCCGGGGAAGGTGCTCCTCTTCGGCTTACTGTGACGCGAGCATGCCCTCCTCCTCCGGAGCTTCCATTCGGTTAAACTTAGGGGCCGCTTGGCACCGCCCGTGCCCGGGGAAGGTGCTCCTCTACGGCTTAACTGCCACGCACGCCGGCCGGAGCTCTGGTACGGTCCGAACCGCGCGAAACGTCGCCACCGATCGTGTCCGGGAGAACGTGCTCTTCTTCGTCCACTCTCCTCTTCGCCCACGCTCTTCTTCGGCGCACGCCGGCCGTCTAACCGCTCCAGCGCCCAGTCGTGCCGCTCGGCGAAACTACAATGCCCCCGAATATTTTTTAGACCCGCGAAGCACTGAACCCGCGAAAGGTGAACCGCGAAGTAGCGAGGGTTCACTGTATGTATAAGACCAAGACCTACAAAAAAGTCTCTTGGAGCAATGAGCTAGGTTTTACAGGAAGTCGGCCATTTTGAATTTACTTAAAAGGGGGCGAGTCACCACAATGGACTTTGTGTAGAAATTATTATTGGGGCCCGAGCAGCGACGGCGGCGAGGTCCCTATTGTTTTTGTAGAAATTATTATTAGGGCCTGAGCAGCGACCGCTACGAGGTCCCCATTGTTTTTGTGGAAATTATTATTATTTTTATTATTATTATTATTAGGGCCCGAGCAGTGACCGCTGCGAGGTCCCTAGTGTTTTTCTAGAAATTGTTATTAGGGCCCGAGCTGCGACGGTATATATAGGTCCCTATTGTTTTTGTAGAAAATATTATTACTTTTATTATTATTAATATTATTATTATTATTATTAGGGCCTGAGCAGCGACCGCTGCGAAGTCCCTATTGTTTTTGTAGAAATTATTATTATTATTTTTCCGATTGTTCGATCGCATTTTTGACCCCCGAAACATGCACAAAAACTCACCAAACCTGGCAGTCTCATCGGGCATGGCGAAAAATTTGATATTTTAACGTCTAATATGAACAGGAAGTGAGTTATGAATTTTTGAAAGTCCGACTTTTGCCCTTTTTTGCATGTTTACAGGGGTCATTCTTTTGCACCCTGATCCTAAAGGCTTCATCTGATTGCCTTAAAATTAAAGGCAATTAAAATTCTGTCTGTAGCATCTGAAGACCTGGGACAAACACTGGGGCTAAAATTTTTTGTTTCCGAAATACTATATGACGGGGGCGGGGCTTCAAAGTTTTCACTTAAGATTTCCTTCGCCGCAATGGACAAAATGCTTAATAACTCTCCTGCACATGCTGCTAAAAATCCAAAACTTCACATGTACATAAAAAGTCTGTACCTGAAGACATCTATATGTTTATATTCAGTTATACACCTTGCGCCAATCAATATCATTTTTTACATTTTGACGTACTGCACGGTGCCCTTTTAACGAATCTGATTGAAAATTGGCTAGAAAAGACTCAAGACATTGATCTTACTCTATCCCTATTTTTGTGACTTTCCTTCGAAGGGCGTGGCTATTACGGTGCCGCAGAGTCTGATTATTCTCCGTGGCAACAAAAGTTCCTGCAAAATGATTCAGATGATCCATCTTCTCGAAATTTTTCACATTTGAGGATATTCAGGCCCTGAAGACGGCTGCCAACTTATTTTTGATCGCAGTGGTAGCGCCACCAACTGGTTAAAACAAATACAAATTATTTTCGTTGATGTTTTTCTCCGGGCAGGTGAACAAAATCTACCTTATATTTGCTCGGATGACTGTTTCGGCCATGAGGATGTCACAATACGAAATTCGTCCTTTTTCGTGAAAAGTTGTGGGAGTGGCATTGCACTGTTCGGCAATAAAACAAAGCTGATTATGAGGTTCTAAATATGAACGACAACTCGTAAAACTTTACACACACATCAGGCCGAGCAAATTTATCAATATTTTATACGTTAGTTGTGCAGCTTTTTTGAAATGGCTCGCCATGGCCCTCGAGAAATGTTAAAAAAAGCAGCTCTGGTTGAGTGTTTCACCTCGCTTTTTGTAAATTTTATGGAGTACAGTGAACCCTCGGTTATCGCGGTTAACGGGGACCGAGACCACCCGCGAAAACTGAAAATCCGCGAAGTAGCGGCGCACCTTCAAAAATGCTTAAAAAAAATAAACAATATATATAATAAATATATACATATATATATATATATATATATATATATATATATATATATATATACGGGGAGAGAGAGAGTGAAATTCATGTTATAACAAAAAAACCAAATTATTATTAAAACGTATTATTTTTTTATTCCCCAGCCATTCTTTTAGTATTTATTTAATTACTCCGACTTTTACCTGCTGGTACGCCGTCCGGTGTGCCCTGTGAAATGAAAGGTGGCATTCTTTATTTATTTATTCATTTATTCATTCATAACTGACAGCCTCGCGCTCCGCTCGTGCCCGGGCAGAAGAGGTGCTCCAATTTGGCTTAACTGTGACACACGCCCGCCCTCCGCCCCCGGAGCTTCCATTCGGTTAAACTTAGGGGCCGCTTGGCACCGCCCGTGCCCGGGGAAGGTGCTCCTCTTCGGCTTACTGTGACGCGAGCATGCCCTCCTCCTCCGGAGCTTCCATTCGGTTAAACTTAGGGGCCGCTTGGAACCGCCCGTGCCCGGGGAAGGTGCTCCTCTACGGCTTAACTGCCACGCACGCCGGCCGGAGCTCTGGTACGTTCCGAACCGCGCGAAACGTCGCCACCGATCGTGTCCGGGGGAACGTGCTCTTCTTCGTCCACTCTCCTCTTCGCCCACGCTCTTCTTCGGCGCACGCCGGCCGTCTAACCGCTCCAGCGCCCCGTCGTGCCGCTCGGCGAAACTACAATGCCCCCGAATATTTTTTAGACCCGCGAAGCACTGAACCCGCGAAAGGTGAACCGCGAAGTAGCGAGGGTTCACTGTATGTATAAGACCAAGACCTACAAAAAAGTCTCTTGGAGCAATGAGCTAGGTTTTGAATTTACTTAAAAGGGGGCGGGTCACCACAATGGACTTTGTGTAGAAATTATTATTGGGGCCCGAGCAGCGACCGCGGCCAGGTCCCTATTGTTTTTGTAGAAAACATTATTACTTTTATTATTATTATTATTATTATTATTAGGGCCTGAGCAGCGACCGCTGCGAAGTCCCTATTGTTTTTGTAGAAATTATTATTATTATTATTTTTCCGATTGTTCGATCGCATTTTTGACCCCCGAAACATGCACAAAAACTCACCAAACTTGGCAGTCTCATCGGGCATGGCGAAAAATTTGATATTTTAACGTCTAATATGAACAGGAAGTGAGTTATGAATTTTTGAAAGTCCGACTTTTGCCCTTTTTTGCATGTTTACAGGGGTCATTCTTTTGCACCCTGATCCTAAAGGCTTCATCTGATTGCCTTAAAATTCTGTCTGTAGCATCTGAAGACCTGGGACAAACACTGGGGCTAAAATCTTTTGTTTCCGAAATACTATATGACGGGGGCGGGGCTTCAAAGTTTTCACTTAAGATTTCCTTCGCCGCAATGGACAAAATGCTTAATAACTCTCCTGCACATGCTGCTAAAAATCCAAAACTTCACATGTACATAAAGAGTCTGTACCTGAAGACATCTATATGTTTATATTCAGTTATACACCTTGCGCCAATCAATATCATTTTTTACATTTTGACGTACTGCATGGTGCCCTTTTAACGAATCCGATTGAAAATTGGCTAGAAAAGACTCAAGACATTGATCTTACTCTATCCCTATTTTTGTGACTTTCCTTCGAAGGGCGTGGGTATTACGGTGCCGCAGAGTCTGATTATTCTCCGTGGCAACAAAAGTTCCTGCAAAATGATTCAGATGATCCATCTTCTCGAAATTTTTCACATTTGAGGATATTCAGGCCCTGAAGACGGCTGCCAACTTATTTTTGATCGCAGTGGTAGCACCACCAACTGGTTAAAACAAATACAAATTATTTTCGTTGATTTTTTTCTCCGGGCAGGTTAACAAAATCTACCTTACATTTGCTCGGATGAGTGTTTAGGCCTTGAGGATGTCACAATACGAAAGTCTTTCGCCTTCTTCAGAGTGTCACATGATGGTGTCTTGTGGCCCGTCTTTATCAGCTGATGTTCCATGAGGGCGTGACTTACCTGTCACAAGAACGAAGGCAAGTCACGCCCCCCGCTGTCCGTTCACTCCGCCAAAATGCTGCTCCAGGTGGTAGAGAGGATGAAGGCTCCCTTGTCTCTGTTCATGGTTTTTATGCCTCGCTTGCAGATCTCAATGGCCTCTCTGATCCAGCGCTGTTGTTTGTTCTCTTCTGTGCGGATGACCCTGCCCTTCTCCCGGTCCATGATGTGGTTTTCCCTTTTGCAGTGGTCAGTGATTGCTGATTTGTAATGTTCATGTTGTGCTTGTTCTTTTACTGCTCTGATTTTTTAATTTTTTTGACAGGTAAGTCACACCCTCATGGAACATCAGCTGATAAAGACTGGTCTCAAGACACCATCATGCGACACTCTGAAGAAGGCGAAAGACTCGCCGAAACATGTCAGGTAAAAAATTAACCTAAAACATAAATGTCTGCTTTTAAGGAATCAGTCAAATATCAATAATAAGAAGACAAAATGAACCTAATACAAATAAATGAATGCTTAATAACTCCCCTGCACATGCTCCTAAAAATCCAAACCTTCACCTGTAAATAAAACGTCCCGACCTGAAGACATCTTAATGTTATTATTTTGTTATACACACAGTGCCGCCAAGTGGAATCAAAAATTTGTTTTTATTTTAATTTTCACGTACTGCACGGTGCCCTTTTGACGAATCCGACTGAAAATTAGTCAGAAAAGACTCAAGACAATGATCTTACTCTCTGCCGAATTTTGTGACGTTTTGGCAAAAGGCGTGGCTATTAAGGTGCTGAAAAGTCCGATTGTACTTTGTGGCAACAAAAGCTCCGGCAACATGACTCAGATGATCCTATCTTCTCGAAGTTGTACACATTTGAGGATACTTCAGCCCTGAAGACATCTACCAACTTATTTTCCATCGTAGTAGTAGCGCCACCAACTGGTAAAAGCTAATACAAGTTATTTTCTTGGATGTTTTTCTCCGTGCAACTCAACATGGTCGCCCTCATATATGCTCGGATGACTGTTTCGGCCATGAGGATGTCACAATACGAAATTCATGATTTTTCGTGATAAGTTGTGGGAGTGGCATTGCACTGTTCGGCAATAAAACAAAGCTGATTATGAGGTTCTAAATATGAACGACAACTCGTAAAACTTTACACACACATCAGGCCGAGCAAATTTATCAATATTTTATAAGTTAGTTGTGCAGCTTTTTTGAAATGGCTCGCCATGGCCCTCGAGAAATGTTAAAAAAAAGCAGCTCTGGTTGAGTGTTTCACCTCGCTTTTTGTAAATTTTATGGAGTACAGTGAACCCTCGGTTATCGCGGTTAATGGGGACCGAGACCACCCGCGAAAACTGAAAATCCGCGAAGTAGCGGCGCACCTTCAAAAATGCTTAAAAAAAATATACAATATATATAATAAATATATATATATATATATATATATATATATATATATATATATATACGGGGAGAGAGAGTGAAATTCATTTTAGAACAAAAAAACCAAATTATTATTAAAACGTTTTATTTTTTTATTCCCCAGCCATTCTTTTTGTATTTATTTAATTACTCCGACTTTTACCTGCTGGTACGCCGTCCGGTGTGCCCTGTGAAATGAAAGGTGGCATTCTTTATTTATTTATTCATTTATTCATTCATAACTGACAGCCTCGCGCTCCGCTCGTGCCCGGGCGGAAGAGGTGCTCCAATTCGGCTTAACTGTGACACACGCCCGCCCTCCTCCCCCGGAACTTCCATTCGGTTAAACTTAGGGGCCGCTTGGCACCGCCCGTGCCCGGGGAAGGTGCTCCTCTTCGGCTTACTGTGACGCGAGCATGCCCTCCTCCTCCGGAGCTTCCATTCAGTTAAACTTAGGGGCCGCTTGGAACCGCCCGTGCCCGGGGAAGGTGCTCCTCTTCGGCTTACTGTGACGCGAGCATGCCCTCCTCCTCCGGAGCTTCCATTCGGTTAAACTTAGGGGCCGCTTGGAACCGCCCGTGCCCGGGGAAGGTGCTCCTCTTCGGCTTACTGTGACGCGAGCATGCCCTCCTCCTCCGGAGCTTCCATTCGGTTAAACTTAGGGGCCGCTTGGCACCGCCCGTGCCCGGGGAAGGTGCTCCTCTACGGCTTAACTGCCACGCACGCCGGCCGGAGCTCTGGTACGGTCCGAACCGCGCGAAACGTCGCCACCGATCGTGTCCGGGAGAACGTGCTCTTCTTCGTCCACTCTCCTCTTCGCCCACGCTCTTCTTCGGCGCACGCCGGCCGTCTAACCGCTCCAGCGCCCCGTCGTGCCGCTCGGCGAAACTACAATGCCCCCGAATATTTTTTAGACCCGCGAAGCACTGAACCCGCGAAAGGTGAACCGCGAAGTAGCGAGGGTTCACTGTATGTATAAGACCAAGACCTACAAAAAAGTCTCTTGGAGCAATGAGCTAGGTTTTACAGGAAGTCGGCCATTTTGAATTTACTTAAAAGGGGGCGAGTCACCACAATGGACTTTGTGTAGAAATTATTATTGGGGCCCGAGCAGCGACGGCGGCGAGGTCCCTATTGTTTTTGTAGAAATTATTATTAGGGCCTGAGCAGCGACCGCTACGAGGTCCCCATTGTTTTTGTGGAAATTATTATTATTTTTATTATTATTATTATTAGGGCCCGAGCAGTGACCGCTGCGAGGTCCCTATTGTTTTTCTAGAAATTGTTATTAGGGCCCGAGCTGCGACGGCTGCGAGGTCCCTATTGTTTTTGTAGAAAATATTATTACTTTTATTATTATTAATATTATTATTATTATTATTAGGGCCTGAGCAGCGACCGCTGCGAAGTCCCTATTGTTTTTGTAGAAATTATTATTATTATTATTTTTCCGATTGTTCGATCGCATTTTTGACCCCCGAAACATGCACAAAAACTCACCAAACTTGGCAGTCTCATCGGGCATGGCGAAAAATTTGATATTTTAACGTCTAATATGAACAGGAAGTGAGTTATGAATTTTTGAAAGTCCGACTTTTGCCCTTTTTTGCATGTTTACAGGGGTCATTCTTTTGCACCCTGATCCTAAAGGCTTCATCTGATTGCCTTAAAATTCTGTCTGTAGCATCTGAAGACCTGGGACAAACACTGGGGCTAAAATTTTTTGTTTCCGAAATACTATATGACGGGGGCGGGGCTTCAAAGTTTTCACTTAAGATTTCCTTCGCCGCAATGGACAAAATGCTTAATAACTCTCCTGCACATGCTGCTAAAAATCCAAAACTTCACATGTACATAAAAAGTCTGTACCTGAAGACATCTATATGTTTATATTCAGTTATACACCTTGCGCCAATCAATATCATTTTTTACATTTTGACGTACTGCACGGTGCCCTTTTAACGAATCTGATTGAAAATTGGCTAGAAAAGACTCAAGACATTGATCTTACTCTATCCCTATTTTTGTGATTTTCCTTCGAAGGGCGTGGCTATTACGGTGCCGCAGAGTCTGATTATTCTCCGTGGCAACAAAAGTTCCTGCAAAATGATTCAGATGATCCATCTTCTCGAAATTTTTCACATTTGAGGATATTCAGGCCCTGAAGACGGCTGCCAACTTATTTTTGATCGCAGTGGTAGCGCCACCAACTGGTTAAAACAAATACAAATTATTTTCGTTGATGTTTTTCTCCGGGCAGGTGAACAAAATCTACCTTATATTTGCTCGGATGACTGTTTCGGCCATGAGGATGTCACAATACGAAATTCGTCCTTTTTCGTGAAAAGTTGTGGGAGTGGCATTGCACTGTTCGGCAATAAAACAAAGCTGATTATGAGGTTCTAAATATGAACGACAACTCGTAAAACTTTACACACACATCAGGCCGAGCAAATTTATCAATATTTTATACGTTAGTTGTGCAGCTTTTTTGAAATGGCTCGCCATGGCCCTCGAGAAATGTTAAAAAAAGCAGCTCTGGTTGAGTGTTTCACCTCGCTTTTTGTAAATTTTATGGAGTACAGTGAACCCTCGGTTATCGCGGTTAACGGGGACCGATACCACCCGCGAAAACTGAAAATCCGCGAAGTAGCGGCGCACCTTCAAAAATGCTTAAAAAAAATAAACAATATATATAATAAATATATATATATTTATATATATATATATATATATATATATATATATATACGGGGAGAGAGAGAGTGAAATTCATGTTATAACAAAAAAACCAAATTATTATTAAAACGTATTATTTTTTTATTCCCCAGCCATTCTTTTAGTATTTATTTAATTACTCCGACTTTTACCTGCTGGTACGCCGTCCGGTGTGCCCTGTGAAATGAAAGGTGGCATTCTTTATTTATTTATTCATTTATTCATTCATAACTGACAGCCTCGCGCTCCGCTCGTGCCCGGGCAGAAGAGGTGCTCCAATTTGGCTTAACTGTGACACACGCCCGCCCTCCGCCCCCGGAGCTTCCATTCGGTTAAACTTAGGGGCCACTTGGAACCGCCCGTGCCCGGGGAAGGTGCTCCTCTTCGGCTTATTGTGACGCGAGCATGCCCTCCTCCTCCGGAGCTTCCATTCGGTTAAACTTAGGGGCCGCTTGGCACCGCCCGTGCCCGGGGAAGGTGCTCCTCTACGGCTTAACTGCCACGCACGCTGGCCGGAGCTCTGGTACGGTCCGAACCGCGCGAAACGTCGCCACCGATCGTGTCCGGGAGAACGTGCTCTTCTTCGTCCACTCTCCTCTTCGCCCACGCTCTTCTTCGGCGCACGCCGGCCGTCTAACCGCTCCAGCGCCCCGTCGTGCCGCTCGGCGAAACTACAATGCCCCCGAATATTTTTTAGACCCGCGAAGCACTGAACCCGCGAAAGGTGAACCGCGAAGTAGCGAGGGTTCACTGTATGTATAAGACCAAGACCTACAAAAAAGTCTCTTGGAGCAATGAGCTAGGTTTTACAGGAAGTCGGCCATTTTGAATTTACTTAAAAGGTGGCGGGTCACCACAATGGACTTTGTGTAGAAATTATTATTGGGGCCCGAGCCGCGACTGCGGCGAGGTCCCTATTGTTTTTGTAGAAAATATTATTACTTTTATTATTATTATTATTATTATTATTAGGGCCTGAGCAGCGACCGCTGCGAAGTCCCTATTGTTTTTGTAGAAATTATTATTATTATTATTTTTCCGATTGTTCGATCGCATTTTTGACCCCCGAAACATGCACAAAAACTCACCAAACTTGGCAGTCTCATCGGGCATGGCGAAAAATTTGATATTTTAACGTCTAATATGAACAGGAAGTGAGTTATGAATTTTTGAAAGTCTGACTTTTGCCCTTTTTTGCATGTTTACAGGGGTCATTCTTTTGCACCCTGATCCTAAAGGCTTCATCTGATTGCCTTAAAATTCTGTCTGTAGCATCTGAAGACCTGGGACAAACACTGGGGCTAAAATTTTTTGTTTCCGAAATACTATATGACGGGGGCGGGGCTTCAAAGTTTTCACTTAAGATTTCCTTCGCCGCAATGGACAAAATGCTTAATAACTCTCCTGCACATGCTGCTAAAAATCCAAAACTTCACATGTACATAAAGAGTCTGTACCTGAAGACATCTATATGTTTATATTCAGTTATACACCTTGCGCCAATCAATATCATTTTTTACATTTTGACGTACTGCATGGTGCCCTTTTAACGAATCCGATTGAAAATTGGCTAGAAAAGACTCAAGACATTGATCTTACTCTATCCCTATTTTTATGACTTTCCTTCAAAGGGCGTGGCTATTACGGTGCCGCAGAGTCTGATTATTCTCCGTGGCAACAAAAGTTCCTGCAAAATGATTCAGATGATCCATCTTCTGGAAATCTTTCACATTTGAGGATATTCAGGCCCTGAAGACGGCTGCCAACTTATTTTTGATCGCAGTGGTAGCGCCACCAACTGGTTAAAACAAATACAAATTATTTTCGTTGATGTTTTTCTCCGGGCAGGTGAACAAAATCTACCTTATATTTGCTCGGATGAGTGTTTAGGCCTTGAGCATGTCACAATACAAAAGTCTTTCGCCTTCTTCAGAGTGTCACATGATGCTGTCTTGTGACCCGTCTTTATCAGCTGATGTTCCATGAGGGCGTGACTTACCTGTCACAAGAATGAAGGCAAGTCACGCCCCCCGCTGTCCGTTCACTCCGCCAAGATGCTGGTCCAGGTGGTAGAGAGGATGAAGGCTCCCTTGTCTCTGTTCATGGTTTTTATGCCTCGCTTGCAGATCTCAATGGCCTCTCTGATCCAGCGCTGTTGTTTGTTCTCTTCTGTGCGGATGACCCTGCCCTTCTCCCGGTCCATGATGTGGTTTTCCCTTTTGCAGTGGTCAGTGATTGCTGATTTGTAATGTTCATGTTGTGCTTGTTCTTTTACTGCTCTGATTTTTTCATTTTTTTGACAGGTAAGTCACACCCTCATGGAACATCAGCTGATAAAGACGGGTCTCAAGACACCATCATGCGACACTCTGAAGAAGGCGAAAGACTCGCCGAAACATGTCAGGTAAAAAATTAACCTAAAACATAATTGTCTGCTTTTAATGAATCAGTCAAATATCAATAATAAGAAGACAAAATGAACCTAATACAAATAAATGAATGCTTAATAACTCCCCTGCACATGCTCCTAAAAATCCAAACCTTCACCTGTAAATAAAACGTCCCGACCTGAAGACATCTTAATGTTATTATTTTGTTATACACACAGTGCCGCCAAGTGGAATCAAAAATTAGTTTTTATTTTAATTTTCACGTACTGCACGGTGCCCTTTTGACGAATCCGACTGAAAATGAGTCAGAAAAGACTCAAGACAATGATCTTACTCTCTGCCGAATTTTGTGACGTTTTGGCAAAAGGCGTGGCTATTAAGGTGCTGAAAAGTCCGATTGTACTCTGTGGCAACAAAAGCTCCGGCAACATGACTCAGATGATCCTATCTTCTCGAAGTTGTACACATTTGAGGATACTTCAGCCCTGAAGACATCTACCAACTTATTTTCCATCGTAGTAGTAGCGCCACCAACTGGTAAAAGCTAATACAAGTTATTTTCTTGGATGTTTTTCTCCGTGCAACTCAACAAGGTCGCCCTCATATATGCTCGGATGACTGTTTCGGCCATGAGGATGTCACAATACGAAATTCGTCCTTTTTCATGAAAAGTTGTGGGAGTGGCATTGCACTGTTCGGCAATAAAACAAAGCTGATTATGAGGTTCTAAATATGAACGACAACTCGTAAAACTTTACACACACATCAGGCCGAGCAAATTTATCAATATTTTATACGTTAGTTGTGCAGCTTTTTTGAAATGGCTCGCCATGGCCCTCGAGAAATGTTAAAAAAAGCAGCTCTGGTTGAGTGTTTCACCTCGCTTTTTGTAAATTTTATGGAGTACAGTGAACCCTCGGTTATCGCGGTTAACGGGGACCGAGACCACCCGCGAAAACTGAAAATCCGCGAAGTAGCGGCGCACCTTCAAAAATGCTTAAAAAAAATAAACAATATATATAATAAATATATATATATATATATATATATATATATATATATATACGGGGAGAGAGAGAGTGAAATTCATGTTATAACAAAAAAACCAAATTATTATTAAAACGTATTATTTTTTTATTCCCCAGCCATTCTTTTAGTATTTATTTAATTACTCCGACTTTTACCTGCTGGTACGCCGTCCGGTGTGCCCTGTGAAATGAAAGGTGGCATTCTTTATTTATTTATTCATTTATTCATTCATAACTGACAGCCTCGCGCTCCGCTCGTGCCCGGGCAGAAGAGGTGCTCCAATTTGGCTTAACTGTGACACACGCCCGCCCTCCTCCCCCGGAGCTTCCATTCGGTTAAACTTAGGGGCCGCTTGGCACCGCCCGTGCCCGGGGAAGGTGCTCCTCTTCGGCTTACTGTGACGCGAGCATGCCCTCCTCCTCCGGAGCTTCCATTCGGTTAAACTTAGGGGCCGCTTGGAACCGCCCGTGCCCGGGGAAGGTGCTCCTCTACGGCTTAACTGCCACGCACGCCGGCCGGAGCTCTGGTACGGTCCGAACCGCGCGAAACGTCGCCACCGATCGTGTCCGGGGGAACGTGCTCTTCTTCGTCCACTCTCCTCTTCGCCCACGCTCTTCTTCGGCGCACGCCGGCCGTCTAACCGCTCCAGCGCCCCGTCGTGCCGCTCGGCGAAACTACAATGCCCCCGAATATTTTTTAGACCCGCGAAGCACTGAACCCGCGAAAGGTGAACCGCGAAGTAGCGAGGGTTCACTGTATGTATGAGACCAAGACCTACAAAAAAGTCTCTTGGAGCAATGAGCTAGGTTTTACAGGAAGTCGGCCATTTTGAATTTACTTAAAAGGGGGCGGGTCACCACAATGGACTTTGTGTAGAAATTATTATTGGGCCCCGAGCAGCGACCGCGGCGAGGTCCCTATTGTTTTTGTAGAAAACATTATTACTTTTATTATTATTATTATTATTATTATTAGGGCCTGAGCAGCGACCGCTGCGAAGTCCCTATTGTTTTTGTAGAAATTATTATTATTATTATTTTTCCGATTGTTCGATCGCATTTTTGACCCCCGAAACATGCACAAAAACTCACCAAACTTGGCAGTCTCATCGGGCATGGCGAAAAATTTGATATTTTAACGTCTAATATGAACAGGAAGTGAGTTATGAATTTTTGAAAGTCCGACTTTTGCCCTTTTTTGCATGTTTACAGGGGTCATTCTTTTGCACCCTGATCCTAAAGGCTTCATCTGATTGCCTTAAAATTCTGTCTGTAGCATCTGAAGACCTGGGACAAACACTGGGGCTAAAATTTTTTGTTTCCGAAATACTATATGACGGGGGCGGGGCTTCAAAGTTTTCACTTAAGATTTCCTTCGCCGCAATGGACAAAATGCTTAATAACATTCCTGCACATGCTGCTAAAAATCCAAAACTTCACATGTACATAAAGAGTCTGTACCTGAAGACATCTATATGTTTATATTCAGTTATACACCTTGCGCCAATCAATATCAATTTTTACATTTTGACGTACTGCACGGTGCCCTTTTAACGAATCTGATTGAAAATTGGCTAGAAAAGACTCAAGACATTGATCTTACTCTATCCCTATTTTTGTGACTTTCCTTCGAAGGGCGTGGCTATTACGGTGCCGCAGAGTCTGATTATTCTCCGTGGCAACAAAAGTTCCTGCAAAATGATTCAGATGATCCATCTTCTCGAAATTTTTCACATTTGAGGATATTCAGGCCCTGAAGACGGCTGCCAACTTATTTTTGATCGCAGTGGTAGCGCCACCAACTGGTTAAAACAAATACAAATTATTTTCGTTGATTTTTTTCTCCGGGCAGGTTAACAAAATCTACCTTACATTTGCTCGGATGAGTGTTTAGGCCTTGAGGATGTCACAATACGAAAGTCTTTCGCCTTCTTCAGAGTGTCACATGATGGTGTCTTGTGGCCCGTCTTTATCAGCTGATGTTCCATGAGGGCGTGACTTACCTGTCACAAGAATGAAGGCAAGTCACGCCCCCCGCTGTCCGTTCACTCCGCCAAAATGCTGCTCCAGGTGGTAGAGAGGATGAAGGCTCCCTTGTCTCTGTTCATGGTTTTTATGCCTCGCTTGCAGATCTCAATGGCCTCTCTGATCCAGCGCTGTTGTTTGTTCTCTTCGGTGCGGATGACCCTGCCCTTCTCCCGGTCCATGATGTGGTTTTCCCTTTTGCAGTGGTCAGTGATTGCTGATTTGTAATGTTCATGTTGTGCTTGTTCTTTTACTGCTCTGATTTTTTCATTTTTTTGACAGGTAAGTCACACCCTCATGGAACATCAGCTGATAAAGACGGGTCTCAAGACACCATCATGCGACACTCTGAAGAAGGCAAAAGACTCGCCGAAACATGTCAGGTAAAAAATTAACCTAAAACATAATTGTCTGCTTTTAATGAATCAGTCAAATATCAATAATAAGAAGACAAAATGAACCTAATACAAATAAATGAATGCTTAATAACTCCCCTGCACATGCTCCTAAAAATCCAAACCTTCACCTGTAAATAAAACGTCCCGACCTGAAGACATCTTAATGTTATTATTTTGTTATACACACAGCGCCGCCAAGTGGAATCAAAAATTTGTTTTTATTTTAATTTTCACGTACTGCACGGTGCCCTTTTGACGAATCCGACTGAAAATTAGTCAGAAAAGACTCAAGACAATGATCTTACTCTCTGCCGAATTTTGTGACGTTTTGGCAAAAGGCGTGGCTATTACGGTGCTGAAAAGTCCGATTGTACTCTGTGGCAACAAAAGCTCCGGCAACATGACTCAGATGATCCTATCTTCTCGAAGTTGTACACATTTGAGGATACTTCAGCCCAGAAGACATCTACCAACTTATTTTACATCGTAGTAGTAGCGCCACCAACTGGTAAAAGCTAATACAAGTTATTTTCTTGGATGTTTTTCTCCGTGCAACTCAACAAGGTCGCCCTCATATATGCTCGGATGACTGTTTCGGCCATGAGGATGTCACAATACGAAATTAGTCCTTTTTCGTGAAAAGTTGTGGGAGTGGCATTGCACTGTTCGGCAATAAAACAACGCTGATTATGAGGTTCTAAATATGAACGACAACTCGTGAAACTTTACACACACATCAGGCCGAGCAAATTTATCAATATTTTATACGTTTGTTGTGCAGCTTTTTTGAAATGGCTCGCCATGGCCCTCGAGAAATGTTCAAAAAAGCAGCCCTGATTGAGTGTTTCACCTCGCTTTTTGTAAATTTTATGGAGTACAGTGAACCCTCGGTTATCGCGGTTAATGGGGACCGAGACCACCCGCGAAAACTGAAAATCCGCGAAGTAGCGGCGCACCTTCAAAAATGCTTAAAAAAAATATACAATATATATATATATAGATATATATATATATATATATATATATATATATACGGGGAGAGAGAGAGTGAAATTCATTTTATAACAAAAAAACCAAATTATTATTAAAACGTATTATTTTTTTATTCCCCAGCCATTCTTTTTGTATTTATTTAATTACTCCGACTTTTACCTGCTGGTACGCCGTCCGGTGTGCCCTGTGAAATGAAAGGTGGCATTCTTTATTTATTTATTCATTTATTCATTCATAACTGACAGCCTCGCGCTCCGCTCGTGCCCGGGCGGAAGAGGTGCTCCAATTCGGCTTAACTGTGACACACGCCCGCCCTCCTCCCCCGGAACTTCCATTCTGTTAAACTTAGGGGCCGCTTGGCACCGCCCGTGCCCGGGGAAGGTGCTCCTCTTCGGCTTACTGTGACGCGAGCATGCCCTCCTCCTCCGGAGCTTCCATTCAGTTAAACTTAGGGGCCGCTTGGAACCGCCCGTGCCCGGGGAAGGTGCTCCTCTTCGGCTTACTGTGACGCGAGCATGCCCTCCTCCTCCGGAGCTTCCATTCGGTTAAACTTAGGGGCCGCTTGGAACCGCCCGTGCCCGGGGAAGGTGCTCCTCTTCGGCTTACTGTGACGCGAGCATGCCCTCCTCCTCCGGAGCTTCCATTCGGTTAAACTTAGGGGCCGCTTGGCACCGCCCGTGCCCGGGGAAGGTGCTCCTCTACGGCTTAACTGCCACGCACGCCGGCCGGAGCTCTGGTACGGTCCGAACCGCGCGAAACGTCGCCACCGATCGTGTCCGGGAGAACGTGCTCTTCTTCGTCCACTCTCCTCTTCGCCCACGCTCTTCTTCGGCGCACGCCGGCCGTCTAACCGCTCCAGCGCCCCGTCGTGCCGCTCGGCGAAACTACAATGCCCCCGAATATTTTTTAGACCCGCGAAGCACTGAACCCGCGAAAGGTGAACCGCGAAGTAGCGAGGGTTCACTGTATGTATAAGACCAAGACCTACAAAAAAGTCTCTTGGAGCAATGAGCTAGGTTTTACAGGAAGTCGGCCATTTTGAATTTACCTAAAAGGGGGCGGGTCACCACAATGGACTTTGTGTAGAAATTATTATTGGGGCCCGAGCAGCGACGGCGGCGAGGTCCCTATTGTTTTTGTAGAAATTATTAATAGGGCCTGAGCAGCGACCGCTACGAGGTCCCCATTGTTTTTGTGGAAATTATTATTATTTTTATTATTATTATTATTAGGGCCCGAGCAGTGACCGCTGCGAGGTCCCTATTGTTTTTCTAGAAATTGTTATTAGGGCCCGAGCTGCGACGGCTGCGAGGTCCCTATTGTTTTTGTAGAAAATATTATTACTTTTATTATTATTAATATTATTATTATTATTATTAGGGCCTGAGCAGCGACCGCTGCGAAGTCCCTATTGTTTTTGTAGAAATTATTATTATTATTATTTTTCCGATTGTTCGATCGCATTTTTGACCCCCGAAACATGCACAAAAACTCACCAAACTTGGCAGTCTCATCGGGCATGGCGAAAAATTTGATATTTTAACGTCTAATATGAACAGGAAGTGAGTTATGAATTTTTGAAAGTCCGACTTTTGCCCTTTTTTGCATGTTTACAGGGGTCATTCTTTTGCACCCTGATCCTAAAGGCTTCATCTGATTGCCTTAAAATTCTGTCTGTAGCATCTGAAGACCTGGGACAAACACTGGGGCTAAAATTTTTTGTTTCCGAAATACTATATGACGGGGGCGGGTCTTCAAAGTTTTCACTTAAGATTTCCTTCGCCGCAATGGACAAAATGCTTAATAACTCTCCTGCACATGCTGCTAAAAATCCAAAACTTCACATGTACATAAAAAGTCTGTACCTGAAGACATCTATATGTTTATATTCAGTTATACACCTTGCGCCAATCAATATCTATTTTTACATTTTGACGTACTGCACGGTGCCCTTTTAACGAATCTGATTGAAAATTGGCTAGAAAAGACTCAAGACGTTGATCTTACTCTATCCCTATTTTTGTGACTTTCCTTCGAAGGGCGTGGCTATTACGGTGCCGCAGAGTCTGATTATTCTCCGTGGCAACAAAAGTTCCTGCAAAATGATTCAGATGATCCATCTTCTCAAAATTTTTCACATTTGAGGATATTCAGGCCCTGAAGACGGCTGCCAACTTATTTTTGATCGCAGTGGTAGCGCCACCAACTGGTTAAAACAAATACAAATTATTTTCGTTGATGTTTTTCTCCGGGCAGGTGAACAAAATCTACCTTATATTTGCTCGGATGAGTGTTTAGGCCTTGAGCATGTCACAATACGAAAGTCTTTCGCCTTCTTCAGAGTGTCACATGATGCTGTCTTGTGTCCCGTCTTTATCAGCTGATGTTCCATGAGGGCGTGACTTACCTGTCACAAGAATGAAGGCAAGTCACGCCCCCCGCTGTCCGTTCACTCCGCCAAGATGCTGGTCCAGGTGGTAGAGAGGATGAAGGCTCCCTTGTCTCTGTTCATGGTTTTTATGCCTCGCTTGCAGATCTCAATGGCCTCTCTGATCCAGCGCTGTTGTTTGTTCTCTTCTGTGCGGATGACCCTGCCCTTCTCCCGGTCCATGATGTGGTTTTCCCTTTTGCAGTGGTCAGTGATTGCTGATTTGTAATGTTCATGTTGTGCTTGTTCTTTTACTGCTCTGATTTTTTTCATTTTTTTGACAGGTAAGTCACACCCTCATGGAACATCAGCTCAAGACACCATCATGCGACACTCTGAAGAAGGCGAAAGACTCGCCGAAACATGTCAGGTAAAAAATTAACCTAAAACATAATTGTCTGCTTTTAATGAATCAGTCAAATATCAATAATAAGAAGACAAAATGAACCTAATACAAATAAATGAATGCTTAATAACTCCCCTGCACATGCTCCTAAAAATCCAAACCTTCACCTGTAAATAAAACGTCCCGACCTGAAGACATCGTAATGTTATTATTTTGTTATACACACAGTGCCGCCAAGTGGAATCAAAAATTTGTTTTTATTTTAATTTTCACGTACTGCACGGTGCCCTTTTGACGAATCCGACTGAAAATTAGTCAGAAAAGACTCAAGACAATGATCTTACTCTCTGCCGAATTTTGTGACGTTTTGGCAAAAGGCGTGGCTATTAAGGTGCTGAAAAGTCCGATTGTACTCTGTGGCAACAAAAGCTCCGGCAACATGACTCAGATGATCCTATCTTCTCGAAGTTGTACACATTTGAGGATACTTCAGCCCTGAAGACATCTACCAACTTATTTTACATCGTAGTAGTAGCGCCACCAACTGGTAAAAGCTAATACAAGTTATTTTCTTGGATGTTTTTCTCCGTGCAACTCAACAAGGTCGCCCTCATATATGCTCGGATGACTGTTTCGGCCATGAGGATGTCACAATACGAAATTCGTGATTTTTCGTGAAAAGTTGTGGGAGTGGCATTGCACTGTTCGGCAATAAAACAAAGCTGATTATGAGGTTCTAAATATGAACGACAACTCGTAAAACTTTACACACACATCAGGCCGAGCAAATTTATCAATATTTTATACGTTAGTTGTGCAGCTTTTTTGAAATGGCTCGCCATGGCCCTCGAGAAATGTTAAAAAAAAGCAGCTCTGGTTGAGTGTTTCACCTCGCTTTTTGTAAATTTTATGGAGTACAGTGAACCCTCGGTTATCGCGGTTAATGGGGACCGAGACCATCCGCGAAAACTGAAAATCCGCGAAGTAGCGGCGCACCTTCAAAAATGCTTAAAAAAAATATACAATATATATAATAAATATATAAATTTTTATATATATATATATATATATATATATATATATATATATATATATATATATATATATATATATATACGGGGAGAGAGAGAGTGAAATTCATGTTATAACAAAAAAAACAAATTATTATTAAAACGTATTATTTTTTTATTCCCCAGCCATTCTTTTTGTATTTATTTAATTACTCCGACTTTTACCTGCTGGTACGCCGTCCGGTGTGCCCTGTGAAATGAAAGGTGGCATTCTTTATTTATTTATTCATTTATTCATTCATAACTGACAGCCTCGCGCTCCGCTCGTGCCCGGGCAGAAGAGGTGCTCCAATTTGGCTTAACTGTGACACACGCCCGTCCTCCTCCCCCGGAGCTTCCATTCGGTTAAACTTAGGGGCCGCTTGGCACCGCCCGTGCCCGGGGAAGGTGCTCCTCTTCGGCTTACTGTGACGCGAGCATGCCCTCCTCCTCCGGAGCTTCCATTCGGTTAAACTTAGGGGCCGCTTGGAACCGCCCGTGCCCGGGGAAGGTGCTCCTCTTCGGCTTACTGTGACGCGAGCATGCCCTCCTCCTCCGGAGCTTCCATTCGGTTAAACTTAGGGGCCGCTTGGCACCGCCCGTGCCCGGGGAAGGTGCTCCTCTACGGCTTAACTGCCACGCACGCTGGCCGGAGCTCTGGTACGGTCCGAACCGCGCGAAACGTCGCCACCGATCGTGTCCGGGGGAACGTGCTCTTCTTCGTCCACTCTCCTCTTCGCCCACGCTCTTCTTCGGCGCACGCCGGCCGTCTAACCGCTCCAGCGCCCCGTCGTGCCGCTCGGCGAAACTACAATGCCCCCGAATATTTTTTAGACCCGCGAAGCACTGAACCCGCGAAAGGTGAACCGCGAAGTAGCGAGGGTTCACTGTATGTATAAGACCAAGACCTACAAAAAAGTCTCTTGGAGCAATGAGCTAGGTTTTACAGGAAGTCGGCCATTTTGAATTTACTTAAAAGGGGGCGGGTCACCACAATGGACTTTGTGTAGAAATTATTATTGGGGCCCGAGCAGCGACCGCGGCGAGGTCCCTATTGTTTTTGTAGAAAATATTATTACTTTTATTATTATTATTATTATTATTATTATTAGGGCCTGAGCAGCGACCGCTGCGAAGTCCCTATTGTTTTTGTAGAAATTATTATTATTATTATTTTTCCGATTGTTCGATCGCATTTTTGACCCCCGAAACATGCACAAAAACTCACCAAACTTGGCAGTCTCATCGGGCATGGCGAAAAATTTGATATTTTAACGTCTCATATGAACAGGAAGTGAGTTATGAATTTTTGAAAGTCCGACTTTTGCCCTTTTTTGCATGTTTACAGGGGTCATTCTTTTGCACCCTGATCCTAAAGGCTTCATCTGATTGCCTTAAAATTCTGTCTGTAGCATCTGAAGACCTGGGACAAACACTGGGGCTAAAATTTTTTGTTTCCGAAATACTATATGACGGGGGCGGGGCATCAAAGTTTTCACTTAAGATTTCCTTCGCCGCAATGGACAAAATGCTTAATAACTCTCCTGCACATGCTGCTACAAATCCAAAACTTCACATGTACATAAAGAGTCTGTACCTGAAGACATCTATATGTTTATATTCAGTTATACACCTTGCGCCAATCAATATCATTTTTTACATTTTGACGTACTGCACGGTGCCCTTTTAACGAATCTGATTGAAAATTGGCTAGAAAAGACTCAAGACATTGATCTTACTCTATCCCTATTTTTGTGACTTTCCTTCGAAGGGCGTGGCTATTACGGTGCCGCAGAGTCTGATTATTCTCCGTGGCAACAAAAGTTCCTGCAAAATGATTCAGATGATCCATCTTCTCGAAATTTTTCACATTTGAGGATATTCAGGCCCTGAAGACGGCTGCCAACTTATTTTTGATCGCAGTGGTAGCGCCACCAACTGGTTAAAACAAATACAAATTATTTTCGTTGATGTTTTTCTCCGGGCATGTTAACAAAATCTACCTTATATTTGCTCGGATGAGTGTTTCGGCCTTGAGCATGTCACAATACGAAAGTCTTTCGCCTTCTTCAGAGTGTCACATGATGGTGTCTTGTGACCCGTCTTTATCAGCTGATGTTCCATGAGGGCGTGACTTACCTGTCACAAGAATGAAGGCAAGTCACGCCCCCCGCTGTCCGTTCACTCCGCCAAGATGCTGGTCCAGGTGGTAGAGAGGATGAAGGCTCCCTTGTCTCTGTTCATGGTTTTTATGCCTCGCTTGCAGATCTCAATGGCCTCTCTGATCCAGCGCTGTTGTTTGTTCTCTTCTGTGCGGATGACCCTGCCCTTCTCCCGGTCCATGATGTGGTTTTCCCTTTTGCAGTGGTCAGTGATTGCTGATTTGTAATGTTCATGTTGTGCTTGTTCTTTTACTGCTCTGATTTTTTTCATTTTTTTGACAGGTAAGTCACACCCTCATGGAACATCAGCTCAAGACACCATCATGCGACACTCTGAAGAAGGCGAAAGACTCGCCGAAACATGTCAGGTAAAAAATTAACCTAAAACATAATTGTCTGCTTTTAATGAATCAGTCAAATATCAATAATAAGAAGACAAAATGAACCTAATACAAATAAATGAATGCTTAATAACTCCCCTGCACATGCTCCTAAAAATCCAAACCTTCACCTGTAAATAAAACGTCCCGACCTGAAGACATCTTAATGTTATTATTTTGTTATACACACAGTGCCGCCAAGTGGAATCAAAAATTTGTTTTTATTTTAATTTTCACGTACTGCACGGTGCCCTTTTGACGAATCCGACTGAAAATGAGTCAGAAAAGATTCAAGACAATGATCTTACTCTGCCGAATTTTGTGACGTTTTGGCAAAAGGCGTGGCTATTACGGTGCTGAAAAGTCCGATTGTACTCTGTGGCAACAAAAGCTCCAGCAACATGACTCAGATGATCCTATCTTCTCGAAGTTGTACACATTTGAGGATACTTCAGCCCTGAAGACATCTACCAACTTATTTTTCATCGTAGTAGTAGCGCCACCAACTGGTAAAAGCTAATACAAGTTATTTTCTTGGATGTTTTTCTCCGTGCAACTCAACAAGGTCGCCCTCATATATGCTCGGATGACTGTTTCGGCCATGAGGATGTCACAATACGAAATTCGTGATTTTTCGTGAAAAGTTGTGGGAGTGGCATTGCACTGTTCGGCAATAAAACAACGCTAATTATGAGGTTCTAAATATGAACGACAACTCGTGAAACTTTACACACACATCAGGCCGAGCAAATTTATCAATATTTTATACGTTAGTTGTGCAGCTTTTTTGAAATGGCTCGCCATGGCCCTCGAGAAATGTTCAAAAAAGCAGCCCTGGTTGAGTGTTTCACCTCGCTTTTTGTAAATTTTATGGAGTACAGTGAACCCTCGGTTATTGCGGTTAATGGGGACCGAGACCACCCGCAAAAACTGAAAATCCGCGAAGTAGCGGCGCACCTTCAAAAATGCTTAAAAAAAATATACAATATATATAATAAATATATAAATATATATATATATATATATATATATATATATAGATATATATATATATATATACGGGGAGAGAGAGAGTGAAATTCATGTTATAACAAAAAAACCAAATTATTATTAAAACGTATTATTTTTTTATTCCCCAGCCATTCTTTTTGTATTTATTTAATTACTCCGACTTTTACCTGCTGGTACGCCGTCCGGTGTGCCCTGTGAAATGAAAGGTGGCATTCTTTATTTATTTATTCATTTATTCATTCATAACTGACAGCCTCGCGCTCCGCTCGTGCCCGGGCAGAAGAGGTGCTCCAATTCGGCTTAACTGTGACACACGCCCGCCCTCCTCCCCCGGAGCTTCCATTCGGTTAAACTTAGGGGCCGCTTGGCACCGCCGTGCCCGGGGAAGGTGCTCCTCTTCGGCTTACTGTGACGCGAGCATGCCCTCCTCCTCCGGAGCTTCCATTCGGTTAAACTTAGGGGCCGCTTGGAACCGCCCGTGCCCGGGGAAGGTGCTTCTCTTCGGCTTACTGTGACGCGAGCATGCCCTCCTCCTCCGGAGCTTCCATTCGGTTAAACTTAGGGGCCGCTTGGAACCGCCCGTGCCCGGGGAAGGTGCTCCTCTTCGGCTTACTGTGACGCGAACATGCCCTCCTCCTCCGGAGCTTCCATTCGGTTAAACTTAGGGGCCGCTTGGCACCGCCCGTGCCCGGGGAAGGTGCTCCTCTACGGCTTAACTGCCACGCACGCCGGCCGGAGCTCTGGTACGGTCCGAACCGCGCGAAACGTCGCCACCGATCGTGTCCGGGGGAACGTGCTCTTCTTCGTCCACTCTCCTCTTCGCCCACGCTCTTCTTCGGCGCACGCCGGCCGTCTAACCGCTCCAGCGCCCCGTCGTGCCGCTTGGCGAAACTACAATGCCCCCGAATATTTTTTAGACCCGCGAAGCACTGAACCCGCGAAAGGTGAACCGCGAAGTAGCGAGGGTTCACTGTATGTATAAGACCAAGACCTACAAAAAAGTCTCTTGGAGCAATGAGCTAGGTTTTACAGGAAGTCGGCCATTTTGAATTTACTTAAAAGGGGGCGGGTCACCACAATGGACTTTGTGTAGAAATTATTATTGGGGCCCGAGCAGCGACCGCGGCGAGGTCCCTATTGTTTTTGTCGAAAATATTATTACTTTTATTATTATTATTATTATTATTATTATTAGGGCCTGAGCAGCGACCGCTGCGAAGTCCCTATTGTTTTTGTAGAAATTAGTATTATTATTATTTTTCCGATTGTTCGATCGCATTTTTGACCCCCGAAACATGCACAAAAACTCACCAAACTTGGCAGTCTCATCGGGCATGGCGAAAAATTTTATATTTTTTAACGTCTAATATGAACAGGAAGTGAGTTATGAATTTTTGAAAGTCCGACTTTTGCCCTTTTTTGCATGTTTACAGGGGTCATTCTTTTGCACCCTGATCCTAAAGGCTTCATCTGATTGCCTTAAAGTTCTGTCTGGAGCATCTTAAGACCTGGGACAAACACTGGGGCTAAAATTTTTTGTTTCCGAAATACTATATGACGGGGGCGGGGCTTCAAAGTTTTCACTTAAGATTTCCTTCGCCGCAATGGACAAAATGCTTAATAACTCTCCTGCACATGCTGCTAAAAATCCAAAACTTCACATGTACATAAAGAGTCGGTACCTGAAGACATCTATATGTTTATATTCAGTTATACACCTTGCGCCAATCAATATCAATTTTTACATTTTGACGTACTGCACGGTGCCCTTTTAACGAATCCGATTGAAAATTGGCTAGAAAAGACTCAAGACATTGATCTTACTCTATCCCTATTTTTATGACTTTCCTTCAAAGGGCGTGGCTATTACGGTGCCGCAGATTCTGATTATTCTCCGTGGCAACAAAAGTTCCTGCAAAATGATTCAGATGATCCATCTTCTGGAAATCTTTCACATTTGAGGATATTCAGGCCCTGAAGACGGCTGCCAACTTATTTTTGATCGCAGTGGTAGTGCCACCAACTGGTTAAAACAAATACAAATTATTTTTGTTGATGTTTTTCTCCGGGCAAGTGAACAAAATCTACCTTATATTTGCTCGGATGAGTGTTTAGGCCTTGAGCATGTCACAATACGAAAGTCTTTCGCCTTCTTCAGAGTGTCACATGATGCTGTCTTGTGACCCGTCTTTATCAGCTGATGTTCCATGAGGGCGTGACTTACCTGTCACAAGAATGAAGGCAAGTCACGCCCCCCGCTGTCCGTTCACTCCGCCAAGATGCTGGTCCAGGTGGTAGAGAGGATGAAGGCTCCCTTGTCTCTGTTCATGGTTTTTATGCCTCGCTTGCAGATCTCAATGGCCTCTCTGATCCAGCGCTGTTGTTTGTTCTCTTCTGTGCGGGTGACCCTGCCCTTCTCCAGGTCCATGATGTGGTTTTCCCTTTTGCAGTGGTCAGTGATTGCTGATTTGTAATGTTCATGTTGTGCTTGTTCTTTTACTGCTCTGATTTTTTTCATTTTTTTGACAAGTAAGTCACACCCTCATGGAACATCAGCTCAAGACACCATCATGCGACACTCTGAAGAAGGCGAAAGACTCGCCGAAACATGTCAGGTAAAAAATTAACCTAAAACATAATTGTCTGCTTTTAATGAATCAGTCAAATATCAATAATAAGAAGACAAAATGAACCTAATACAAATAAATGAATGCTTAATAACTCCCCTGCACATGCTCCTAAAAATCCAAACCTTCACCTGTAAATAAAACGTCCCGACCTGAAGACATCTTAATGTTATTATTTTGTTATACACACAGTGCCGCCAAGTGGAATCAAAAATTTGTTTTTATTTTAATTTTCACGTACTGCACGGTGCCCTTTTGACGAATCCGACTGAAAATGAGTCAGAAAAGACTCAAGACAATGATCTTACTCTCTGCCGAATTTTGTGACGTTTTGGCAAAAGGCGTGGCTATTAAGGTGCTGAAAAGTCCGATTGTACTCTGTGGCAACAAAAGCTCCGGCAACATGACTCAGATGATCCTATCTTCTCGAAGTTGTACACATTTGAGGATACTTCAGCCCTGAAGACATCTACCAACTTATTTTACATCGTAGTAGTAGCGCCACCAACTGGTAAAAGCTAATACAAGTTATTTTCTTGGATGTTTTTCTCCGTGCAACTCAACAAGGTCGCCCTCATATATGCTCGGATGACTGTTTCGGCCATGAGGATGTCACAATACGAAATTCGTCCTTTTTCATGAAAAGTTGTGGGAGTGGCATTGCACTGTTCGTCAATAAAACAAAGCTGATTATGAGGTTCTAAATATGAACGACAACTCGTAAAACTTTACACACACATCAGGCCGAGCAAATTTATCAATATTTTATACGTTAGTTGTGCAGCTTTTTTTAAATGGCTCGCCATGGCCCTCGAGAAATGTTAAAAAAAGCAGCTCTGGTTGAGTGTTTCACCTCGCTTTTTGTAAATTTTATGGAGTACAGTGAACCCTCGGTTATCGCGGTTAACGGGGACCGAGACCACCCGCGAAAACTGAAAATCCGCGAAGTAGCGGCGCACCTTCAAAAATGCTTAAAAAAATATACAATATATATAATAAATATATATATATATATATATATATATATATATATATATACGGGGAGAGAGAGAGTGAAATTCATGTTATAACAAAAAAACCAAATTATTATTAAAACGTATTATTTTTTTATTCCCCAGCCATTCTTTTTGTATTTATTTAATTACTCCGACTTTTACCTGCTGGTACGCCGTCCGGTGTGCCCTGTGAAATGAAAGGTGGCATTCTTTATTTATTTATTCATTTATTCATTCATAACTGACAGCCTCGCGCTCCGCTCGTGCCCGGGCAGAAGAGGTGCTCCAATTTGGCTTAACTGTGACACACGCCCGCCCTCCTCCCCCGGAGCTTCCATTCGGTTAAACTTAGGGGCCGCTTGGCACCGCCCGTGCCCGGGGAAGGTGCTCCTCTTCGGCTTACTGTGACGCGAGCATGCCCTCCTCCTGCGGAGCTTCCATTCGGTTAAACTTAGGGGCCGCTTGGAACCGCCCGTGCCCGGGGAAGGTGCTCCTCTTCGGCTTACTGTGACGCGAGCATGCCCTCCTCCTCCGGAGCTTCCATTCGGTTAAACTTAGGGGCCGCTTGGCACCGCCCGTGCCCGGGGAAGGTGCTCCTCTACGGCTTAACTGCCACGCACGCCGGCCGGAGCTCTGGTACGGTCCGAACCGCGCGAAACGTCGCCACCGATCGTGTCCGGGGGAACGTGCTCTTCTTCGTCCACTCTCCTCTTCGCCCACGCTCTTCTTCGGCGCACGCCGGCCGTCTAACCGCTCCAGCGCCCCGTCGTGCCGCTCGGCGAAACTACAATGCCCCCGAATATTTTTTAGACCCGCGAAGCACTGAACCCGCGAAAGGTGAACCGCGAAGTAGCGAGGGTTCACTGTATGTATAAGACCAAGACCTACAAAAAAGTCTCTTGGAGCAATGAGCTAGGTTTTACAGGAAGTCGGCCATTTTGAATTTACTTAAAAGGGGGCGGGTCACCACAATGGACTTTGTGTAGAAATTATTATTGGGGCCCGAGCAGCGACCGCGGCGAGGTCCCTATTGTTTTTGTAGAAAATATTATTACTTTTATTATTATTATTATTAGGGCCTGAGCAGCGACCGCTGCGAAGTTCCTATTGTTTTTGTAGAAATTATTATTATTATTATTTTTCCGATTGTTCGATCGCATTTTTGACCCCCGAAACATGCACAAAAACTCACCAAACTTGGCAGTCTCATCGGGCATGGCGAAAAATTTGTTATTTTAACGTCTAATATGAACAGGAAGTGAGTTATGAATTTTTGAAAGTCCGACTTTTGCCCTTTTTTGCATGTTTACAGGGGTCATTCTTTTGCACCCTGATCCTAAAGGCTTCATCTGATTGCCTTAAAATTCTGTCTGTAGCATCTGAAGACCTGGGACAAACACTGGGGCTAAAATTTTTTGTTTCCGAAATACTATATGACGGGGGCGGGGCTTCAAAGTTTTCACTTAAGATTTCCTTCGCCGCAATGGACAAAATGCTTAATAACTCTCCTGCACATGCTGCTAAAAATCCAAAACTTCACATGTACATAAAAAGTCTGTACCTGAAGACATCTATATGTTTATATTCAGTTATACACCTTGCGCCAATCAATATCATTTTTTACATTTTGACTTACTGCACGGTGCCCTTTTAACGAATCTGATTGAAAATTGGCTAGAAAAGACTCAAGACATTGATCTTACTCTATCCCTATTTTTGTGACTTTCCTTCGAAGGGCGTGGCTATTACGGTGCCGCAGAGTCTGATTATTCTCCGTGGCAACAAAAGTTCCTGCAAAATGATTCAGATGATCCATCTTCTCGAAATTTTTCACATTTGAGGATATTCAGGCCCTGAAGACGGCTGCCAACTTATTTTTGATCGCAGTGGTAGCGCCACCAACTGGTTAAAACAAATACAAATTATTTTCGTTGATGTTTTTCTCCGGGCAGGTGAACAAAATCTACCTTATATTTGCTCGGATGAGTGTTTAGGCCTTGAGCATGTCACAATACGAAAGTCTTTCGCCTTCTTCAGAGTGTCACATGATGCTGTCTTGTGACCCGTCTTTATCAGCTGATGTTCCATGAGGGCGTGACTTACCTGTCACAAGAATGAAGGCAAGTCACGCCCCCGCTGTCCGTTCACTCCGCCAAGATGCTGGTCCAGGTGGTAGAGAGGATGAAGGCTCCCTTGTCTCTGTTCATGGTTTTTATGCCTCGCTTGCAGATCTCAATGGCCTCTCTGATCCAGCGCTGTTGTTTGTTCTCTTCTGTGCGGATGACCCTGCCCTTCTCCCGGTCCATGATGTAGTTTTCCCTTTTGCAGTGGTCAGTGATTGCTGATTTGTAATGTTCATGTTGTGCTTGTTCTTTTACTGCTCTGATTTTTTTCATTTTTTTGACAGGTAAGTCACACCCTCATGGAACATCAGCTCAAGACACCATCATGCGACACTCTGAAGAAGGCGAAAGACTCGCCGAAAGATGTCAGGTAAAAAATTTACCTAAAACATAATTGTCTGCTTTTAATGAATCAGTCAAATATCAATAATAAGAAGACAAAATGAACCTAATACAAATAAATGAATGCTTAATAACTCCCCTGCACATGCTCCTAAAAATCCAAACCTTCACCTGTAAATAAAACGTCCCGACCTGAAGACATCGTAATGTTATTATTTTGTTATACACACAGTGCCGCCAAGTGGAATCAAAAATTTGTTTTTATTTTAATTTTCACGTACTGCACGGTGCCCTTTTGACGAATCCGACTGAAAATTAGTCAGAAAAGACTCAAGACAATGATCTTACTCTCTGCCGAATTTTGTGACGTTTTGGCAAAAGGCGTGGCTATTAAGGTGCTGAAAAGTCCGATTGTACTCTGTGGCAACAAAAGCTCCGGCAACATGACTCAGATGATCCTATCTTCTCGAAGTTGTACACATTTGAGGATACTTCAGCCCTGAAGACATCTACCAACTTATTTTACATCGTAGTAGTAGCGCCACCAACTGGTAAAAGCTAATACAAGTTATTTTCTTGGATGTTTTTCTCCGTGCAACTCAACAAGGTCGCCCTCATATATGCTCGGATGACTGTTTCGGCCATGAGGATGTCACAATACGAAATTCGTGATTTTTCGTGAAAAGTTGTGGGAGTGGCATTGCACTGTTCGGCAATAAAACAAAGCTGATTATGAGGTTCTAAATATGAACGACAACTCGTAAAACTTTACACACACATCAGGCCGAGCAAATTTATCAATATTTTATACGTTAGTTGTGCAGCTTTTTTGAAATGGCTCGCCATGGCCCTCGAGAAATGTTAAAAAAAAGCAGCTCTGGTTGAGTGTTTCACCTCGCTTTTTGTAAATTTTATGGAGTACAGTGAACCCTCGGTTATCGCGGTTAATGGGGACCGAGACCATCCGCGAAAACTGAAAATCCGCGAAGTAGCGGCGCACCTTCAAAAATGCTTAAAAAAAATATACAATATATATAATAAATATATAAATTATATATATATATATATATATATATATATATATATATATATATATATATATATATATATATATATACGGGGAGAGAGAGAGTGAAATTCATGTTATAACAAAAAAAACAAATTATTATTAAAACGTATTATTTTTTTATTCCCCAGCCATTCTTTTTGTATTTATTTAATTACTCCGACTTTTACCTGCTGGTACGCCGTCCGGTGTGCCCTGTGAAATGAAAGGTGGCATTCTTTATTTATTTATTCATTTATTCATTCATAACTGACAGCCTCGCGCTCCGCTCGTGCCCGGGCAGAAGAGGTGCTCCAATTTGGCTTAACTGTGACACACGCCCGTCCTCCTCCCCCGGAGCTTCCATTCGGTTAAACTTAGGGGCCGCTTGGCACCGCCCGTGCCCGGGGAAGGTGCTCCTCTTCGGCTTACTGTGACGCGAGCATGCCCTCCTCCTCCGGAGCTTCCATTCGGTTAAACTTAGGGGCCGCTTGGAACCGCCCGTGCCCGGGGAAGGTGCTCCTCTTCGGCTTACTGTGACGCGAGCATGCCCTCCTCCTCCGGAGCTTCCATTCGGTTAAACTTAGGGGCCGCTTGGCACCGCCCGTGCCCGGGGAAGGTGCTCCTCTACGGCTTAACTGCCACGCACGCTGGCCGGAGCTCTGGTACGGTCCGAACCGCGCGAAACGTCGCCACCGATCGTGTCCGGGGGAACGTGCTCTTCTTCGTCCACTCTCCTCTTCGCCCACGCTCTTCTTCGGCGCACGCCGGCCGTCTAACCGCTCCAGCGCCCCGTCGTGCCGCTCGGCGAAACTACAATGCCCCCGAATATTTTTTAGACCCGCGAAGCACTGAACCCGCGAAAGGTGAACCGCGAAGTAGCGAGGGTTCACTGTATGTATAAGACCAAGACCTACAAAAAAGTCTCTTGGAGCAATGAGCTAGGTTTTACAGGAAGTCGGCCATTTTGAATTTACTTAAAAGGGGGCGGGTCACCACAATGGACTTTGTGTAGAAATTATTATTGGGGCCCGAGCAGCGACCGCGGCGAGGTCCCTATTGTTTTTGTAGAAAATATTATTACTTTTATTATTATTATTATTATTATTATTATTAGGGCCTGAGCAGCGACCGCTGCGAAGTCCCTATTGTTTTTGTAGAAATTATTATTATTATTATTTTTCCGATTGTTCGATCGCATTTTTGACCCCCGAAACATGCACAAAAACTCACCAAACTTGGCAGTCTCATCGGGCATGGCGAAAAATTTGATATTTTAACGTCTCATATGAACAGGAAGTGAGTTATGAATTTTTGAAAGTCCGACTTTTGCCCTTTTTTGCATGTTTACAGGGGTCATTCTTTTGCACCCTGATCCTAAAGGCTTCATCTGATTGCCTTAAAATTCTGTCTGTAGCATCTGAAGACCTGGGACAAACACTGGGGCTAAAATTTTTTGTTTCCGAAATACTATATGACGGGGGCGGGGCATCAAAGTTTTCACTTAAGATTTCCTTCGCCGCAATGGACAAAATGCTTAATAACTCTCCTGCACATGCTGCTACAAATCCAAAACTTCACATGTACATAAAGAGTCTGTACCTGAAGACATCTATATGTTTATATTCAGTTATACACCTTGCGCCAATCAATATCATTTTTTACATTTTGACGTACTGCACGGTGCCCTTTTAACGAATCTGATTGAAAATTGGCTAGAAAAGACTCAAGACATTGATCTTACTCTATCCCTATTTTTGTGACTTTCCTTCGAAGGGCGTGGCTATTACGGTGCCGCAGAGTCTGATTATTCTCCGTGGCAACAAAAGTTCCTGCAAAATGATTCAGATGATCCATCTTCTCGAAATTTTTCACATTTGAGGATATTCAGGCCCTGAAGACGGCTGCCAACTTATTTTTGATCGCAGTGGTAGCGCCACCAACTGGTTAAAACAAATACAAATTATTTTCGTTGATGTTTTTCTCCGGGCATGTTAACAAAATCTACCTTATATTTGCTCGGATGAGTGTTTCGGCCTTGAGCATGTCACAATACGAAAGTCTTTCGCCTTCTTCAGAGTGTCACATGATGGTGTCTTGTGACCCGTCTTTATCAGCTGATGTTCCATGAGGGCGTGACTTACCTGTCACAAGAATGAAGGCAAGTCACGCCCCCCGCTGTCCGTTCACTCCGCCAAGATGCTGGTCCAGGTGGTAGAGAGGATGAAGGCTCCCTTGTCTCTGTTCATGGTTTTTATGCCTCGCTTGCAGATCTCAATGGCCTCTCTGATCCAGCGCTGTTGTTTGTTCTCTTCTGTGCGGATGACCCTGCCCTTCTCCCGGTCCATGATGTGGTTTTCCCTTTTGCAGTGGTCAGTGATTGCTGATTTGTAATGTTCATGTTGTGCTTGTTCTTTTACTGCTCTGATTTTTTTCATTTTTTTGACAGGTAAGTCACACCCTCATGGAACATCAGCTCAAGACACCATCATGCGACACTCTGAAGAAGGCGAAAGACTCGCCGAAACATGTCAGGTAAAAAATTAACCTAAAACATAATTGTCTGCTTTTAATGAATCAGTCAAATATCAATAATAAGAAGACAAAATGAACCTAATACAAATAAATGAATGCTTAATAACTCCCCTGCACATGCTCCTAAAAATCCAAACCTTCACCTGTAAATAAAACGTCCCGACCTGAAGACATCTTAATGTTATTATTTTGTTATACACACAGTGCCGCCAAGTGGAATCAAAAATTTGTTTTTATTTTAATTTTCACGTACTGCACGGTGCCCTTTTGACGAATCCGACTGAAAATGAGTCAGAAAAGATTCAAGACAATGATCTTACTCTGCCGAATTTTGTGACGTTTTGGCAAAAGGCGTGGCTATTACGGTGCTGAAAAGTCCGATTGTACTCTGTGGCAACAAAAGCTCCAGCAACATGACTCAGATGATCCTATCTTCTCGAAGTTGTACACATTTGAGGATACTTCAGCCCTGAAGACATCTACCAACTTATTTTTCATCGTAGTAGTAGCGCCACCAACTGGTAAAAGCTAATACAAGTTATTTTCTTGGATGTTTTTCTCCGTGCAACTCAACAAGGTCGCCCTCATATATGCTCGGATGACTGTTTCGGCCATGAGGATGTCACAATACGAAATTCGTGATTTTTCGTGAAAAGTTGTGGGAGTGGCATTGCACTGTTCGGCAATGAAACAACGCTAATTATGAGGTTCTAAATATGAACGACAACTCGTGAAACTTTACACACACATCAGGCCGAGCAAATTTATCAATATTTTATACGTTAGTTGTGCAGCTTTTTTGAAATGGCTCGCCATGGCCCTCGAGAAATGTTCAAAAAAGCAGCCCTGGTTGAGTGTTTCACCTCGCTTTTTGTAAATTTTATGGAGTACAGTGAACCCTCGGTTATTGCGGTTAATGGGGACCGAGACCACCCGCAAAAACTGAAAATCCGCGAAGTAGCGGCGCACCTTCAAAAATGCTTAAAAAAAATATACAATATATATAATAAATATATAAATATATATATATATATATATATATATATATAGATATATATATATATATATACGGGGAGAGAGAGAGTGAAATTCATGTTATAACAAAAAAACCAAATTAATATTAAAACGTATTATTTTTTTATTCCCCAGCCATTCTTTTTGTATTTATTTAATTACTCCGACTTTTACCTGCTGGTACGCCGTCCGGTGTGCCCTGTGAAATGAAAGGTGGCATTCTTTATTTATTTATTCATTTATTCATTCATAACTGACAGCCTCGCGCTCCGCTCGTGCCCGGGCAGAAGAGGTGCTCCAATTCGGCTTAACTGTGACACACGCCCGCCCTCCTCCCCCGGAGCTTCCATTCGGTTAAACTTAGGGGCCGCTTGGCACCGCCGTGCCCGGGGAAGGTGCTCCTCTTCGGCTTACTGTGACGCGAGCATGCCCTCCTCCTCCGGAGCTTCCATTCGGTTAAACTTAGGGGCCGCTTGGAACCGCCCGTGCCCGGGGAAGGTGCTTCTCTTCGGCTTACTGTGACGCGAGCATGCCCTCCTCCTCCGGAGCTTCCATTCGGTTAAACTTAGGGGCCGCTTGGAACCGCCCGTGCCCGGGGAAGGTGCTCCTCTTCGGCTTACTGTGACGCGAACATGCCCTCCTCCTCCGGAGCTTCCATTCGGTTAAACTTAGGGGCCGCTTGGCACCGCCCGTGCCCGGGGAAGGTGCTCCTCTACGGCTTAACTGCCACGCACGCCGGCCGGAGCTCTGGTACGGTCCGAACCGCGCGAAACGTCGCCACCGATCGTGTCCGGGGGAACGTGCTCTTCTTCGTCCACTCTCCTCTTCGCCCACGCTCTTCTTCGGCGCACGCCGGCCGTCTAACCGCTCCAGCGCCCCGTCGTGCCGCTTGGCGAAACTACAATGCCCCCGAATATTTTTTAGACCCGCGAAGCACTGAACCCGCGAAAGGTGAACCGCGAAGTAGCGAGGGTTCACTGTATGTATAAGACCAAGACCTACAAAAAAGTCTCTTGGAGCAATGAGCTAGGTTTTACAGGAAGTCGGCCATTTTGAATTTACTTAAAAGGGGGCGGGTCACCACAATGGACTTTGTGTAGAAATTATTATTGGGGCCCGAGCAGCGACCGCGGCGAGGTCCCTATTGTTTTTGTCGAAAATATTATTACTTTTATTATTATTATTATTATTATTAGGGCCTGAGCAGCGACCGCTGCGAAGTCCCTATTGTTTTTGTAGAAATTAGTATTATTATTATTTTTCCGATTGTTCGATCGCATTTTTGACCCCCGAAACATGCACAAAAACTCACCAAACTTGGCAGTCTCATCGGGCATGGCGAAAAATTTTATATTTTTTAACGTCTAATATGAACAGGAAGTGAGTTATGAATTTTTGAAAGTCCGACTTTTGCCCTTTTTTGCATGTTTACAGGGGTCATTCTTTTGCACCCTGATCCTAAAGGCTTCATCTGATTGCCTTAAAGTTCTGTCTGGAGCATCTTAAGACCTGGGACAAACACTGGGGCTAAAATTTTTTGTTTCCGAAATACTATATGACGGGGGCGGGGCTTCAAAGTTTTCACTTAAGATTTCCTTCGCCGCAATGGACAAAATGCTTAATAACTCTCCTGCACATGCTGCTAAAAATCCAAAACTTCACATGTACATAAAGAGTCGGTACCTGAAGACATCTATATGTTTATATTCAGTTATACACCTTGCGCCAATCAATATCAATTTTTACATTTTGACGTACTGCACGGTGCCCTTTTAACGAATCCGATTGAAAATTGGCTAGAAAAGACTCAAGACATTGATCTTACTCTATCCCTATTTTTATGACTTTCCTTCAAAGGGCGTGGCTATTACGGTGCCGCAGATTCTGATTATTCTCCGTGGCAACAAAAGTTCCTGCAAAATGATTCAGATGATCCATCTTCTGGAAATCTTTCACATTTGAGGATATTCAGGCCCTGAAGACGGCTGCCAACTTATTTTTGATCGCAGTGGTAGTGCCACCAACTGGTTAAAACAAATACAAATTATTTTTGTTGATGTTTTTCTCCGGGCAAGTGAACAAAATCTACCTTATATTTGCTCGGATGAGTGTTTAGGCCTTGAGCATGTCACAATACGAAAGTCTTTCGCCTTCTTCAGAGTGTCACATGATGCTGTCTTGTGACCCGTCTTTATCAGCTGATGTTCCATGAGGGCGTGACTTACCTGTCACAAGAATGAAGGCAAGTCACGCCCCCCGCTGTCCGTTCACTCCGCCAAGATGCTGGTCCAGGTGGTAGAGAGGATGAAGGCTCCCTTGTCTCTGTTCATGGTTTTTATGCCTCGCTTGCAGATCTCAATGGCCTCTCTGATCCAGCGCTGTTGTTTGTTCTCTTCTGTGCGGGTGACCCTGCCCTTCTCCAGGTCCATGATGTGGTTTTCCCTTTTGCAGTGGTCAGTGATTGCTGATTTGTAATGTTCATGTTGTGCTTGTTCTTTTACTGCTCTGATTTTTTTCATTTTTTTGACAAGTAAGTCACACCCTCATGGAACATCAGCTCAAGACACCATCATGCGACACTCTGAAGAAGGCGAAAGACTCGCCGAAACATGTCAGGTAAAAAATTAACCTAAAACATAATTGTCTGCTTTTAATGAATCAGTCAAATATCAATAATAAGAAGACAAAATGAACCTAATACAAATAAATGAATGCTTAATAACTCCCCTGCACATGCTCCTAAAAATCCAAACCTTCACCTGTAAATAAAACGTCCCGACCTGAAGACATCTTAATGTTATTATTTTGTTATACACACAGTGCCGCCAAGTGGAATCAAAAATTTGTTTTTATTTTAATTTTCACGTACTGCACGGTGCCCTTTTGACGAATCCGACTGAAAATGAGTCAGAAAAGACTCAAGACAATGATCTTACTCTCTGCCGAATTTTGTGACGTTTTGGCAAAAGGCGTGGCTATTAAGGTGCTGAAAAGTCCGATTGTACTCTGTGGCAACAAAAGCTCCGGCAACATGACTCAGATGATCCTATCTTCTCGAAGTTGTACACATTTGAGGATACTTCAGCCCTGAAGACATCTACCAACTTATTTTACATCGTAGTAGTAGCGCCACCAACTGGTAAAAGCTAATACAAGTTATTTTCTTGGATGTTTTTCTCCGTGCAACTCAACAAGGTCGCCCTCATATATGCTCGGATGACTGTTTCGGCCATGAGGATGTCACAATACGAAATTCGTCCTTTTTCATGAAAAGTTGTGGGAGTGGCATTGCACTGTTCGTCAATAAAACAAAGCTGATTATGAGGTTCTAAATATGAACGACAACTCGTAAAACTTTACACACACATCAGGCCGAGCAAATTTATCAATATTTTATACGTTAGTTGTGCAGCTTTTTTTAAATGGCTCGCCATGGCCCTCGAGAAATGTTAAAAAAAGCAGCTCTGGTTGAGTGTTTCACCTCGCTTTTTGTAAATTTTATGGAGTACAGTGAACCCTCGGTTATCGCGGTTAACGGGGACCGAGACCACCCGCGAAAACTGAAAATCCGCGAAGTAGCGGCGCACCTTCAAAAATGCTTAAAAAAATATACAATATATATAATAAATATATATATATATATATATATATATATATATATATATACGGGGAGAGAGAGAGTGAAATTCATGTTATAACAAAAAAACCAAATTATTATTAAAACGTATTATTTTTTTATTCCCCAGCCATTCTTTTTGTATTTATTTAATTACTCCGACTTTTACCTGCTGGTACGCCGTCCGGTGTGCCCTGTGAAATGAAAGGTGGCATTCTTTATTTATTTATTCATTTATTCATTCATAACTGACAGCCTCGCGCTCCGCTCGTGCCCGGGCAGAAGAGGTGCTCCAATTTGGCTTAACTGTGACACACGCCCGCCCTCCTCCCCCGGAGCTTCCATTCGGTTAAACTTAGGGGCCGCTTGGCACCGCCCGTGCCCGGGGAAGGTGCTCCTCTTCGGCTTACTGTGACGCGAGCATGCCCTCCTCCTGCGGAGCTTCCATTCGGTTAAACTTAGGGGCCGCTTGGAACCGCCCGTGCCCGGGGAAGGTGCTCCTCTTCGGCTTACTGTGACGCGAGCATGCCCTCCTCCTCCGGAGCTTCCATTCGGTTAAACTTAGGGGCCGCTTGGCACCGCCCGTGCCCGGGGAAGGTGCTCCTCTACGGCTTAACTGCCACGCACGCCGGCCGGAGCTCTGGTACGGTCCGAACCGCGCGAAACGTCGCCACCGATCGTGTCCGGGGGAACGTGCTCTTCTTCGTCCACTCTCCTCTTCGCCCACGCTCTTCTTCGGCGCACGCCGGCCGTCTAACCGCTCCAGCGCCCCGTCGTGCCGCTCGGCGAAACTACAATGCCCCCGAATATTTTTTAGACCCGCGAAGCACTGAACCCGCGAAAGGTGAACCGCGAAGTAGCGAGGGTTCACTGTATGTATAAGACCAAGACCTACAAAAAAGTCTCTTGGAGCAATGAGCTAGGTTTTACAGGAAGTCGGCCATTTTGAATTTACTTAAAAGGGGGCGGGTCACCACAATGGACTTTGTGTAGAAATTATTATTGGGGCCCGAGCAGCGACCGCGGCGAGGTCCCTATTGTTTTTGTAGAAAATATTATTACTTTTATTATTATTATTATTAGGGCCTGAGCAGCGACCGCTGCGAAGTTCCTATTGTTTTTGTAGAAATTATTATTATTATTATTTTTCCGATTGTTCGATCGCATTTTTGACCCCCGAAACATGCACAAAAACTCACCAAACTTGGCAGTCTCATCGGGCATGGCGAAAAATTTGTTATTTTAACGTCTAATATGAACAGGAAGTGAGTTATGAATTTTTGAAAGTCCGACTTTTGCCCTTTTTTGCATGTTTACAGGGGTCATTCTTTTGCACCCTGATCCTAAAGGCTTCATCTGATTGCCTTAAAATTCTGTCTGTAGCATCTGAAGACCTGGGACAAACACTGGGGCTAAAATTTTTTGTTTCCGAAATACTATATGACGGGGGCGGGGCTTCAAAGTTTTCACTTAAGATTTCCTTCGCCGCAATGGACAAAATGCTTAATAACTCTCCTGCACATGCTGCTAAAAATCCAAAACTTCACATGTACATAAAAAGTCTGTACCTGAAGACATCTATATGTTTATATTCAGTTATACACCTTGCGCCAATCAATATCATTTTTTACATTTTGACTTACTGCACGGTGCCCTTTTAACGAATCTGATTGAAAATTGGCTAGAAAAGACTCAAGACATTGATCTTACTCTATCCCTATTTTTGTGACTTTCCTTCGAAGGGCGTGGCTATTACGGTGCCGCAGAGTCTGATTATTCTCCGTGGCAACAAAAGTTCCTGCAAAATGATTCAGATGATCCATCTTCTCGAAATTTTTCACATTTGAGGATATTCAGGCCCTGAAGACGGCTGCCAACTTATTTTTGATCGCAGTGGTAGCGCCACCAACTGGTTAAAACAAATACAAATTATTTTCGTTGATGTTTTTCTCCGGGCAGGTGAACAAAATCTACCTTATATTTGCTCGGATGAGTGTTTAGGCCTTGAGCATGTCACAATACGAAAGTCTTTCGCCTTCTTCAGAGTGTCACATGATGCTGTCTTGTGACCCGTCTTTATCAGCTGATGTTCCATGAGGGCGTGACTTACCTGTCACAAGAATGAAGGCAAGTCACGCCCCCGCTGTCCGTTCACTCCGCCAAGATGCTGGTCCAGGTGGTAGAGAGGATGAAGGCTCCCTTGTCTCTGTTCATGGTTTTTATGCCTCGCTTGCAGATCTCAATGGCCTCTCTGATCCAGCGCTGTTGTTTGTTCTCTTCTGTGCGGATGACCCTGCCCTTCTCCCGGTCCATGATGTAGTTTTCCCTTTTGCAGTGGTCAGTGATTGCTGATTTGTAATGTTCATGTTGTGCTTGTTCTTTTACTGCTCTGATTTTTTTCATTTTTTTGACAGGTAAGTCACACCCTCATGGAACATCAGCTCAAGACACCATCATGCGACACTCTGAAGAAGGCGAAAGACTCGCCGAAAGATGTCAGGTAAAAAATTTACCTAAAACATAATTGTCTGCTTTTAATGAATCAGTCAAATATCAATAATAAGAAGACAAAATGAACCTAATACAAATAAATGAATGCTTAATAACTCCCCTGCACATGCTCCTAAAAATCCAAACCTTCACCTGTAAATAAAACGTCCCGACCTGAAGACATCGTAATGTTATTATTTTGTTATACACACAGTGCCGCCAAGTGGAATCAAAAATTTGTTTTTATTTTAATTTTCACGTACTGCACGGTGCCCTTTTGACGAATCCGACTGAAAATTAGTCAGAAAAGACTCAAGACAATGATCTTACTCTCTGCCGAATTTTGTGACGTTTTGGCAAAAGGCGTGGCTATTAAGGTGCTGAAAAGTCCGATTGTACTCTGTGGCAACAAAAGCTCCGGCAACATGACTCAGATGATCCTATCTTCTCGAAGTTGTACACATTTGAGGATACTTCAGCCCTGAAGACATCTACCAACTTATTTTACATCGTAGTAGTAGCGCCACCAACTGGTAAAAGCTAATACAAGTTATTTTCTTGGATGTTTTTCTCCGTGCAACTCAACAAGGTCGCCCTCATATATGCTCGGATGACTGTTTCGGCCATGAGGATGTCACAATACGAAATTCGTCCTTTTTCGTGAAAAGTTGTGGGAGTGGCATTGCACTGTTCGGCAATAAAACAAAGCTGATTATGAGGTTCTAAATATGAACGACAACTCGTAAAACTTTACACACACATCAGGCCGAGCAAATTTATCAATATTTTATACGTTAGTTGTGCAGCTTTTTTGAAATGGCTCGCCATGGCCCTCGAGAAATGTTAAAAAAAGCAGCTCTGGTTGAGTGTTTCACCTCGCTTTTTGTAAATTTTATGGAGTACAGTGAACCCTCGGTTATCGCGGTTAATGGGGACCGAGACCACCCGCGAAAACTGAAAATCCGCGAAGTAGCGGCGCACCTTCAAAAATGCTTAAAAAAAATATACAATATATATAATAATATATATATATATATATATATATATATATATATATATATATATATATATATATATATATATATATATATATATATATATATATATATATATATATATATATATATATATACGGGGAGAGAGAGAGTGAAATTCATGTTATAACAAAAAAACCAAATTATTATTAAAACGTATTATTTTTTTATTCCCCAGCCATTCTTTTTGTATTTATTTAATTACTCCGACTTTTACCTGCTGGTACGCCGTCCGGTGTGCCCTGTGAAATGAAAGGTGGCATTCTTTATTTATTTATTCATTTATTCATTCATAACTGACAGCCTCGCGCTCCGCTCGTGCCCGGGCAGAAGAGGTGCTCCAATTTGGCTTAACTGTGACACACGCCCGCCCTCCTCCCCCGGAGCTTCCATTCGGTTAAACTTAGGGGCCGCTTGGCACCGCCCGTGCCCGGGGAAGGTGCTCCTCTTCGGCTTACTGTGACGCGAGCATGCCCTCCTCCTCCGGAGCTTCCATTCGGTTAAACTTAGGGGCCGCTTGGAACCGCCCGTGCCCGGGGAAGGTGCTCCTCTACGGCTTAACTGCCACGCACGCTGGCCGGAGCTCTGGTACGGTCCGAACCGCGCGAAACGTCGCCACCGATCGTGTCCGGGGGAACGTGCTCTTCTTCGTCCACTCTCCTCTTCGCCCACGCTCTTCTTCGGCGCACGCCGGCCGTCTAACCGCTCCAGCGCCCCGTTGTGTCGCTCGGCGAAACTACAATGCCCCCGAATATTTTTTAGACCCGCGAAGCATTGAACCCGCGAAAGGTGAACCGCGAAGTAGCGAGGGTTCACTGTATGTATAAGACCAAGACCTACAAAATAGTCTCTTGGAGCAATGAGCTAGGTTTTACAGGAAGTCGGCCATTTTGAATTTACTTAAAAGGGGGCGGGTCACCACAATGGACTTTGTGTAGAAATTATTATTGGGGCCCGAGCAGCGACCGCGGCGAGGTCCCTATTGTTTTTGTAGAAATTGTTATTAGGGCCCGAGCTGCGACGGCTGCGAGGTCCCTATTGTTTTTGTAGAAAATATTATTACTTTTATTATTATTATTATTATTATTATTATTAGGGCCTGAGCAGCGACCACCTTGCACCACCCAGTGGTGACAAAAATTATAATTTTTTACATTTTGACGTACTGCACGGTGCCCTTTTAACGAATCTGATTGAAAATTGGCCAAAAATGACTTTAGACATTGATCTTGTTGAATCCTTTTGGGCAATTTATCGATACTCATAGTGGTGTCTTTGAAAAAGGTACCGATGACGCGCTGGTCCAATGATCAGCATCTCGGTTTTATCTGAGTTAAGACGCAAAAAATTGAAAGACATTCATAGTTTAATTTCGGCAAGGCATGCCTCTAATTTATAGCAATCACACGGATTCGTTATATCCAACGGCATGTATAATTGCGTATCATCAGCATAACAATGAAAACTAATGTTATATTTCCGTATAATATCACCAAGCGGTAGCATCTAGTACCAATCCCTGCGGAACTCCGCGTGTGATCTTACAAAGATCAGAAGTCGCATTGCCATGAATTACACGGTGCCTCCTCTCCGACAGATACGAATTAAACCAAGAAAGCGCTGAACCTGAAATGCCAACACAAGTTTCAAGGCGTTTTAATAATATGTTATGATCAAGTGTCAAAAGCGGCGCCAAGATCGAGTAAGAGTAATACAGTGAACCCTCGGTTATCGCGGTTAATGGGGACCGAGACCACCCGCGAAAACTGAAAATCCGCGAAGTAGCGGCGCACCTTCAAAAATGCTTAAATTATATATATATATATATATATATATACGGGTAGAGAGAGAGAGAGTGAAATTCATGTTATAACAAAAAAAAATTATTATTAAAACTTCTTATTTTTTTATTCCCCAGCCATTATTTTTGTATTTATTCAATTACTTATTTTTGTATTTATTTAATTACTTCGACTTTTAACTTCTGGTACGCCGTCCGGTGTGCCCTGTGAATGTTATGATCCTCCAGCAGAGCTGGAGGATTGAGCAGGACTCTCCAAACGCAGACACAAGTAGGATAACAATCCGACGCCAGGTAGTCAGTGTAGGTGGTAGTGAGTGTAATCAGTGAGTGAATGGGAATCCGGTGCGGGGCTGGTGGGCGCGTCTCGCAGCAGCTGACCGCATGGCGCGAGACGATCGCTGGAGGAACGCCCACACAGCTGAAAAAACAAAAACACACGCGGCATGACAGGCACGGATCATGCCAGTGAAATGAAAGGTGGCATTCTTCATTTATTTATTTATTCATTTATTCATTCATAACTGACAGCCTCGCGCTCCGCTCGTGCCCGGGGGGAAGAGGTGCTCCTCTTCGGCTTAACTGTGACGCGAGCATGCCCTCCTCCTCCGGAGCTTCCATTCGGTTAAACTTAGGGGCCGCTTGACACCGCCCGTGCCCGGGGAAGGTGCTCCTCTTCGGCTTAACTGTGACGCGAGCATGCCCTCCTCCTCCGTAGCTTCCATTCGGTAAAACCTGATTGGAAAGGTTCAAATTGATTATTACTAGTCATATATTCATTAAGTTTTTCAAGATTTTTGCAATAAACGGAAGATTTGAAACCGGTCTATAGTTGTTGAGACTCTCTGGGTCGAGGTTTGGTTGCTTAAGTAGCGGTCGCATAATGGCGGTCCTAAAGCTGCTGGTACTATACCCGTGGTAAGTGATAGATTAATAATATTTAAGACAGACGGTCCTAGGGTCATAAACAGTTCTTTAATTAGTTTGCCAGGAAGCGGATCGAGCACACAAGTTGTCGGTTTTGCCCCACTAACCAATTTTGTTTGGCTTTCAAGAGATACTTTTTTAAATTGAGATAAGGTTATCGGACAGTTATCAGCCCTAATGTCCCTATTAACACCATTTATGACGGAATTCAACGGAATTGTAAGAACAGTGTCTTTAATCTCATCACGAATACACTCAATCTTCTGAGTAAAGAATTGCATGAAATCGTGAGCTGAATAGGAAGAGCTATCCGAGGTTGGTTGCTGTTGCGTTAGCATTGCTACAGTAGCAAATAAATATTTAGGGTTGTTTTTATGTAAAACAATTAATCTAGAGTAATAATTAGTTTTGGCTAGATTGAGCGCTTCCTTGTATAAACTAGCGCACCATGCCTGACGGAAGACCTCCAGTTTGGTCGCACGCCATTTGCGCTCAAGCTTCCTACAAGAATCGTTTCAGTATGCGTGTTTCCTCATAAAACCACGGAGTCAGCCTCTTTGGACAAGTTTTAGTTTTTAAAGGTGCGACGGAGTCAGGCGCATTTAACAGAGCGACATTAAAGTTGTTTGTAAGATCATCAATCGTACCAATATAATTAGGAAACGAATCGGTTACTAAAGGGAGTAGCTCAGAGAGCGCAGCGGTGGTTAAGGAGCTAATGTTGCGGCTGCTATAGCTTTGATCATGGTCAGAACGATGGCAATGCGCCAAGACTTCAAATTTGATTAAGTAATGGTCAGCTATAGCACTAGTATATGGTAATACAATTATTTTTGAGGATGCTAAGCCCCGGGTTAATACCAAATCTAACGTGTTACCATTTATATGCGTTGCTTCATCTATTATTTGCATGAAACCAAACATATCAATTATTGTCCGAAACGCCACGGTAAGTGGTTCCGACGGGAGATTCATATGAATGTTGAAGTCGCCCATGATATATTATCCGCATGAGTTACCAAATCAGCCACAAATTCAGAAAATTCATCTAAAAAGCCTGAGTAAGAGCCAGGGGGACGGTAAAAAACGGCAAGATAAAACGGCAGTGCGGCCGTGGATCGCATAATGAGAACTTCAAATGTTTTGAAGGAATTGCTAGGACGAGGACTAAGTTTTAGATTAAATTCGGAAATGAGGGCTACACCCCCATCTTTCTCATCATTGCCTCTCGCAGGCAAGGGGCCAGAGACAATTACTCGACTCAGACTCATCTTTCTGGCGAGATCACAAGTCCTTGCTATGTTTTTTCTTTGTGATCTCTGATTGCTTCATCCTAGTTGTTGGAGCAGTTTTCTTTTGAGTAATGCAGTATGGCAACACCACCACTAGGGCAATTGATGACGTCAGCACTGGTTGCGTTCATCCATAAATAACAAATGCAGGACAGGTGGGGGAACGCTGGTCGGATACCGTTTTTCAACCGCACTTACTCAAGACGCATTATTTATGTACAAACTGGAAGATAGAAGATAGTATATTGTATTGATTACCGCATATGCGCGGATGTTTTTGATTTGAAGTTTGGAAGACCGTAGCCATTGATTTATTTATTTGATTTACTTGACTTCACGGCATGACATCTGGACTGAAATGACTACGATTAAGACTAACCCTTGACTGTTTGACGTGACATACATAACTACACATCAACATCAAGACCAGTGAAGCCGAGCGAACGTCATCGCAACTTCAACCCATGGTGAGTGAGTGCGCGTTAAAACTTTCTTTAGCCAGCGTATCATTGAAACGGCAGTAACACTAGTGTCATTGGAGCCGACGTGTATTACTATATCTGAATAGCTAGCGTTGTTTGCACTGCGCTGGTGTCTAGGTCTCTTGCGTGCTAGCTCCATAAGATTAGCTTCAATGTCGGGTGCTCTGGCCCCAGCAATACACATTCTGTGGTTGGATTTTCAAGCTTAATGTATCGAGTAATGGAGTCACCTTTCACTAAAGTGCGGGAGCCAGGAGACCGAGGTGGAATGGAACTGCTCTGTGTCTTAACAGGCTCAACGCGATTAGCAAGCCGTTTACGGCCAATGCTAACCGGTGCTGTCCGCCACATTTACGCTTACCACATTACTCTGCTCTAGCTGGCGGACACGTCCCTCCAGCAGGGAGAGTCTTTCCATGAGAATGGTGCAAGTGTTGCATGTGGTGGTGCACGAAACCATAGTTGCGTTTTCACTTACTTTTGATACATTGTATCTGATAGTCCCTTGCAGACTAACCATGTGTTGCACGTCATCGCCCAAACAGACTCTATTGTGAGCTACTTCTAATAATTTATTGACGTCCTATTTTGTTCTTCCAAATGTAGCAACCGATAATAATGTGCCCTTTTAAAGTTTTGACGTTTGTTTGAATTCGCCCTTGCTTATTGACTCTGATATTAAGGTCCAATTGTGTCAGTGTATCACGGCCTAATAAGTAAAACGCACGTTCATGTAGAACTGCTTCTCCACTTGCTTTTTTTGTTTGTTTTTTACGTCACGTGATCCTCCGTTGCTTTCACGACTGGTCCTGACAAATCACAAATTTCTTATCAAACTTGATTCTGTCTGTGTAAATTGTAATCGGTTTTCCTGGGTGGTTGACGGCAGTTTCGAGCAAAGTGGCCATGTTTCCTACAGTTGTAGCAGACGTCGTCTTTTGTTGGCAGGTGTCCTCTTCCTCTTCCACGTCCTTGGTAGAAGATCGGTGCTGACGGGGTGGTCGTGAGGCCCGCAGCCCATTTACGCATATTATCTTGGATTGGTGTGATTGTTTGGCAGGCCGCTTTGCATTCATCTCTTGTGGCAGGCTTCCCAGGGCGCTGTTGTCCACTTGTTGAGGCAATCCCGGCTCCTTTTCTCGCTGGCCCTCCTCCTCAGCTCTCTCACCCTGACTTCCTTTTTCACTGTCACTGTCTCTTTGATCCTCGGCTGGTGCATTTCCTCCTTTTTTTCTCGCTCCTGTTTCTTCGTCTTTCTTTATCTCCATATTAAGTACTTTCTGCTTCTTCTCTTAAACGTCTTTCACTCTCTTTCTAAATCAGCACACATCTTTCTTGGAGATGATAACCACCGGACTGCACCACTCCGACTTGGAAGGCTCAATGACTCCAAGCTTCAGCATTTCCTGGAGCTCCTTGGTTAGTCTCTCCACCAAGTGTTGCGGAACTCGGTAGGGGCGCTGACGAATTGGTAATCCTTCTTTGAGACGAATGACGTGTTCTACCACCGTCGTCTTCCCTGGGCTGGCGGAAAAAAGAGAAGGCACCGTCTTGAAAATTAAGCACATCTCTGTGACTTGCTTGGGTTTCCGACGTGCCAGTGCAGGCGCATCTGTCGTCGTCGAGGACTCCAGCTCTGCCTCGTCATCATCATCATCATCATCATCATTGTCGTCGTCCTCGTCCTTGTCGTCGTCGTCGTCCTCCTCCACCTTCCGCGCGAGTATGACCTCCTTTGGAGCCTGGTTTGAACGCTCCTTCCACTCTTTGAGGAGGTTCACATGATAAGTTTGTTTATTTTTTTTCTTCTCCGGATGGAAAATCTCATAGGTCACTGGACCCATCTTCCGGGTGACCTCATATGGCCCCTGCCACTTTACTAAAAGCTTGTTGTTGCATGTGGGGAGAAGCCGCAATACTTTTTGGCCGGGTTTAAACTCCCGGTGGCGAGCTTGCTGGTCATACCAGGTCTTCTGGCTTTTCTGGGCCTCCCGCAGGTTGACCTCTGCCTCCTACTGGTACCTGGCCAGTCTCTCCCTCATTTCCAGCACAAATTTCACCACCCCCCGATCACTTCACGTGGTGGAAGGTGCCTCCTAGGCCTTTCGGAGCAAGTCCAATGGCCCCTGAACCTCCCAAGCATGCAAGAGTTCAAAGGGAGAGAAACCTGTTGACGCCTGAGGAACTTCGCGATAGGCAAACAGCAAAAAGGGCAGCCACCGGTCCCAGTCTTTTCCAGTATCATCCACAAATTTCTGGAGCATCTTCTTTAAGGTCTGATTGAACCTTTCCACTAGTCCATCAGTCTATGGGTGGTATGGAGTGGTTTTGATGGCGGAGATGCCCAGTTGTTTGTTGAACAGTTGCATTAACCTTGAAGTGAAATTGGTTCCCTGGTCTGTTAGAATCTCATCTGGTATGCCAACTCTGGAAAGGAGTTGCACCAAGGCACAAAGTACTGCCGGAGCAGTGATTGTGCGCAATGGAAATGCCTCTGGGAAACGTGTGGCGTTGTCACACACTACACCACTGCTTTTTGTCAAAGGACCCACAATGTCCATAGCAATCCTGCGGAATGGAATGTGCAGCTTTTTTAAAATGGCTTGCCATGGCCCTCTAGAAATATTCAAAAACTTCAGCCCTGGTTGAGTGATTCACCTACTTTTTGTAAATTCGATGGAGTATGTATAAGGCCAAGACCTACAAAAAAGTCTCTTGGAGCCATGCGCTAGGTTTTACAGGAAGTCGGCCATTTTGAATTTACTTAAATGGGGGCGGTTCACCACAATGGACTAAATGCTTAAAAACTCCCCTGCTCATGCTCTAAAAAAATCCCAAACTTACCCTGTACATAAGGTGCTAACTTTGATAGGTAAGCTAAACTTTAGCCACAGTAGACGCGTCAGCGACTATGCAATCGGTGGGTGGCATTCATGAGAATCGGGATCGCTCAACATACAGATAATAAATAAAATCACTGTAACTGGAGGGATTGTAAACTGCTAAAGCAGGTACAACAAGCGGATCCAAAAAATTTCTGAGAGTTACCGGTGAGCAGTGGCAGCCAAACGTGCCAGCGTCCACCCAACCGGGAGTTGATTCAATATTCACAATATTTTATTATTTTGTCGTACAGTTGTTTAAAAATGGCTCGCTATCGCCCCCTAGAAAAAAAAAACAACAAAAAAAAACAGCCCCATATCTCTGTTTCACCAAACTGAAAATTTGATGAAGTGTGTACAAAGCCAAGACCTAATAAAAAGTCTCATGGAGCCGTATGCTAAATTGAACAGGAAGTCGGCCATTCTAAATTTATCAGAATCCGAAATCCTTTTATTGTCATTGTACAGTGTGCAACAAGATTAGGGAGCTCCCCTCTCCAGTGCAATACAACAATAATTTAATCAAATATATAAATTAGATAAATAAGAGAATAAATATTGTGATGGAAAATAGTATGAAATTGGAGAAATACAACACAATACGTCGCTGTTCAGCAAGGTAAGGGTGGTCGTGTGTGTGTGCATGTGTGTGAGAGTTCAGAATGGTGATGGCTCTCGGAAAGAAAATGTTTTTCAGTCTATTAGTCTTTGATTTGATGCACCTGTAGTGCCTGCCAACAAATTTACTTCAAACATTGACGAGGCTTTGAAAACAAAAGCTGCTCTAACTTTAACTACAAGCAAATTCCTCTTGAAGATTCCTCACGTTATTTCTCGGAAATATTTCACATTTCCAACGTGCCAGTACCCCAACGTTGTCCGGGTGGCGAGGGCCCTTTATAGCTGCTCGCAGCTCTAGTTTTTAATTAATTTTTTAAAATCAATGGTGATGACAGTGAAATATGTCTGGTCTGGTATCATGATAGCTGGAGGATATTTTGTCATGATATTTTAGTCAGGCCTGATAACAGTGATGTATGCTGATTTCAGGCTACTTTTATTTTGAAATGCCGTATCACATTTTGGTGGGACCGCAATTGATGGACAACTGGGGTTGTCTAGTGTCCCCCAAAATGGGTCTGATATCACGATAGCTCGAGGGTATTTTGAAATGATTATTTTAAAATCAGTGTTGATGACAATGAAATGTGCATATTTCAGGTGTTTTTTTTTTTATTGTGAAATTACACCAGATTTTGATGGGACCACTTTTGATGAACAGCTGGGGTCGTCGAGTGTCCAACAAAACTAGTCTGGTATTACGACAGCTCCAGCTCTTTTATTTTAAAATGCCTCCTTACATTTTGATGGGACTACTTTTGGTGGAAAGCTGTGTTGTCTAGTGTCCTCCAAACCTGGTTTGGTATTACCATAGCTAGAGGATATTTTTTAATGAAATTTTAAAGTCAGGCATGATGACAGTGAAATGTGCAGATTTCAGGCAACTTTTAGTTTGAAATTACAAATTAGATTTCAATGGGACCACTTTTTATGGACAGCTGGGGTAGTCTCGTGTCCCACAAAACTGGTCTGGTATCACGAAAGCTCGAGCTATGTTTTTTTTTAACTCAGTGGTGATGACCGTGAAATAAGCGAATTTCAGGCTACTTTTATTTTGAAGTGCCACATCACATTTTGATGTGACCACTTTTGGTGGACAGCTGGTGTGGTCTAGTATCCCCAGTCCTGGTTTGGTATCACGATAGTTTGAGGATATTTTTTAAAGATTTTTCTTTTAAATCAGTGTTGATCACAGTGCATATTTCAGGTGATTTTTTTATTTTGAAATGCCACATCAAATTTTGAAGTGACCACTTTTTGTGGACAACTGGGGTGGTCTGGTGTCCCGCAGAACTCGTCTGGTATCACGATAGCTTGAGGATTTTGTAATGATTTTAATTTTTTTAATCATTGGTGACGACAGACAAATAAGCAAATTTTCACGCTTTTATTTTTAAATATCCAATCAGATTTTGATGGGACCACATTTGTTTTTCCGGTTCCGTCGCCACGCGAGTGGCTACCTGCTAGAGCAGCACGGCTCACTATTTGAGCCTTTTTCGCGTGTTTTTCCCTTTACCCAGTTTTATTTATTTTACCTCATCGCAGCAATGGACATCCAAATTGCGGTGGTTTTATTGCTGCTGAGGGCTGTTTTTTGCGTGATCGTGTCCGGAGATGTCACTGGGAGCTACGGATCAATCGTTTACACAAGAGATCAGCTGTTAGCACTTCGTGCTAACCCCGTGCCGACTCCCGGAGCGAGACCCGATATCCCCCACGAGTTGAGGAGGAAGAGACGGGGGATGTCGCGCGGGGGCGAAACGCCAGGCAAAGAGGAGGCGTGACCACCCCGTCCTCCCGTCCGTTTTTATGGGAAATGTTAGATACCTTCCCAAGAAAATGGACGAGCTAACAGCGCTAACGCGGCACGAGAGGAACTTCCAATGAGCTAGCTTGCTGATGTTCACGGATTCATGGCTAACAGAGCTAACGCCGGACACCGTTGTGGAATTTGACGGCTTCCAAATACTACTTGCGGACAGGACACTGGAAAGCGGTAAGAGGAAAGAGGAGGGCTGGCTGTGTTTGTTAATGATAGATAGTGTAACCCTAGGCACATCACAGCTAAGGAGCAACTTTCCAGTCGGGACAATGAGCTGCTAGCTGTTAGCATGCGTCCATACTTGACAAGCATCGCGAGTTAACAAGGACGCGCACGTAACAGGTGCGTGAGTAAACTGCTTAAAACTTTGATCGTCATTCGGCTGACCTACAAATTGAGACGCTACAGTCAGTTTGACGTTTTTGTTTGCTTCATTGTGGATTGACATGGAGGAACAAGACAGTGGAAAGCGGACATTAAAAATGACGGAGAAAAGCTGTAGAAGATCACAAGCCTAAACGGATGCAGGCACGCAGCTGCAAATTTGCTCAATTGACCTCCATGCAACGTCAAATTGAACAATTGATGGAGGATGATGCAAATGTTGACGCTGTAAAAAACTGAGGTTCGTGTTTGCTTTAGCGGCATGGAGCAAGAATTTGTGGACCTCAATTCCGGTCTGCAAAATTTAAAGACTGAAGAGGATTTTGCCGATGACCAAAATAACTGGTTTGATCCAAAAAATGTAATTAATGGAAATGTGAGCAATGGAAGAAGGACGTTTTGAAACGTGCAGAGGAAGGATGCAATAAACAAATATCACCTGCTGATAGTAGATCTGCATCAACTAACTACACCCATAGAAGTAGAAGTAAAGAATCTAACAGACAGAAGCTCACTTCTGTCAACGTCTTCAATTAAATTAAAGGCTCAAATGGAACGAGCATGTTTAAAGGCAAAGGCTGCTGATTTACAACAAAGGTTGGCACTTGAGCAAGAAGAAGCTGCAATTAAAGCAAAGAAGGAAATGCATGCAATGCAAACGGCACTCCCTGAGTCTGATGCTAAATTGGATGTCTTGAGAAGATATGAAAATACCCAGGAGGATGGTATCCACATTCCTGATGAGTGTGTTACAATTTAAACAAGGAAAAACATTCAATTACCATCACAGCCTATCAGAGCAACAAGCAGTGTTGACCTGAAATGCTCCCACTTCGACTATTCCAATGGCTAGATTTCCACATCAGACAGAAAGTAGAGAACAACAGGGACATGTGCTTGATGGCCTTTGCCACGCAATCTCACAGCAAGCCAGTGTCGCAGAATACTTAGCAAAGAGTCAAAAAGCATCGCTTCTTCCCGAACTTTCCATTCCTACGTTTTACAGGCGACCCTCTGCATTATAAAACCTGTATAGGTGCCATTGAACATGGGATTGAAGGCCGTACAAGTGATAACCGTGATCATCTTCAATTTTAGCTGCAGTATACTAGTGAACAACCACATGAGTTGGTGAAGAGCTGCATCCATATGGAACCTCTGACAGGATATACCAAAGCAAAACAAATCTTGAAGGAGTTTTATGGTGATGACTTCATGATAGCAGAAGCATATTTAAAGGAAGCCATGGATTGGCCAACAATCAAGTCTGAAGATGGTGTTGCACTTCAGTCTTTCACATTATTCCTTATGGGCTGTTCGAACATAATGGCAGATGTTAATTACATGGAGGACTTGGACAACATGGCTAATATAAAGGCATTGGCAAACAAACTTCCATACAGACTTATAGAATCTTGGAGAAAATTTGCCTGCAATCTCCAAGAAAGAACAAATAGAAGAGTGAAGTTTAAGGATTTTGTTGACAAGCACGAAAGATTTCTATAAAACAGAAAACAAAATCACAACACACAGAAACAACAAAATCAAAGAAAGTCTTCACAACAGTCATTGTGCCCGCCAAGATGGAAAACAACAAAACCACCACGCCAAAGGCAGAACCTGTTTCAGTGGATGCTATTGCCAAACCATGTGCTAATTGTAATGGAGAGCAACACAGTCTCACAATTGGTAAGGAATTTAGGAGAAAGCATCACAAGGATAAGATTGACTTCTTGAGGAGCAAGGGTCTGTGTTTTGCATGTTTGATGCACGGTCGCATTAGCAGTTGCTGGAAACAAAAGCTTCAATGTCAAGAATGCTCTAGACTGCATCCTACAGCACTACACATTGTCCATAAACTTCTGCAAAGAAACAGCCTAAGACGATTGTGAATAGCAGTACCTATTAAGCGCCCTCGTACAAACAACAGAAACCTGGGGTGTCACTGGGGCCTGTAAATAGGACTGCATCCTTTCAATAATTCCGGTATGGGTCAAGGCACAAAAAGGAACCAAGACAGTGGCGACTTACTGTCCGGTTTAAAAATGCCCTGACGCCTTTTTTAGACTGAAATAACTTACTAAAGTTTTCGTTTTGTGCCATTCAGAATGGGAGAGGGAGCCAGGAGGTGAAACAGCCGTCTTGCCAGTTCAATCCCGCACACCCTCTGACTCTCACCCTCCGTTCTGCCTTTTTATTGAAACTAACTCATCAATAACTAATCACCAGAAGACAGAAAAGCATCAACAACTAATCACCAAGAGACAGAAAACATCAATAACTCACGGTATAAAGGTCAGTTTAACTAAAGCATCAATAACTAATCACCAGGGACTCCAGCAGGCAGAAAATCATAACCCAAGGTCAGTTTAACTAAACACATCTTCAGGATACGGTGTCTGTGTGTGTGTGTGTTAAAATAACAAGTAAGTGTCTCTGTGTGTGTTCAACATTAATGAGTGTATAAAAACATGATTATGAATACACAAACTGATTACCTATCCTCAGCCCATCTTACATTTCCC